>NC_073379.1:74895945-75195945 GCF_028641065.1 Leucoraja erinaceus | reverse complement strand
TAAGAAAAAGGTTTAAGGTTTAAGGTGAATGAATATTACCCGTTACTTGTGTTGACAAAAAGACACAAAAAATATTTTGGATACTTGGATATTAATATACGTATTATTACTATTCAGGCAATCTATTATCTTTATATTTTGATCGTTTCAAACCTGTTTTAACCAATTCTTTGATGAGCTCTTCCTTCATGCGAATGTTGATGGCAAGTTCTCTTATTTTTTGCTTAGAATGAGCCACATCCATATCTACAGTCTTCAATCTCTTCATGTTTAATACTTGGCTTTCACGCAAACGGGCAGTCTCAGAGGAGGAATTATTTTGTAAGACTATGTATTCATATAAAAAGAGAAATAGAAAATAACAATAGTTTATGCTAAATATAACTAGCAGAGTTAGTTCAATGGACAGTTAGAGTCATCAAAGTTATTTTGAACTTTCCCTTATGGTACTTGTTAACTGTTTATTGTTGCAACAATGCTGAGACACTTCTTTCCTACAATGTTCCAAACTCAACTGAGCTGTCTGGAGGATAGTACTTCACCACTTCTCTTGAAATGAAGAAATATTCTAATCTGCTTCCTTTGCATATCTCAGTGGATAACCAAAGCATTACATGGCATAAAATTTGGGAATTTGCTGCTTGGAACATAACATCAAAAACCCTTTCAAATATAAGGCGATTCAGCTCTCAAGTCTTTCGCCAATCCATTAGTTCATAATGATTGTATTTAACTCCATTTATTAATCTATGTGATAAGTATCCCTTGAGTTAGATAGAGCTCTAGCTAGTGGAATCAAGGGATATGGGGAGAAGGCAGGCACGGGTATTGATTGGGGACGATCAGCCATGATCACAATGAATGGCGGTGCTGGCTCAAAGGGCTGAAAGGCCTCTTCCTGCACCTCTTTTCTATGTTTCTATGTTTGATTCTTTTATCCAAGGAAAATCTGTTAACTTCAATGCTAAAAATCGACTGAATATAAATCGACTGAATATAACACCCTAGCCACAAAATTCACAAAACTGGAGTGGAAGTAAATTATTTTCATTGCCAAGGGATTAAACAAGAAACTAAAAGAACATCTTCCTACAGTGGAAAGTTCAGAGGACATTAATATAAAATTAATCAATGTCTACAAGTGACTAAGTGTATATATGACTAAGAGATACTGTACAGTAGATGAGTTTTTTTTCTTTTCTTTTTTCTTTTTTTTTCTCTTTTTTTGTATGGCTTTGTAAATATTTGATTAGTGTATAAATGTAAATAATTTGGTGTACATAATAGCTGCTGGTGTACATATGGTGTACATATAGCTGCTAAATGTGTATAAGATAATTATAAGCAGTTGAATAAGGGGTGGGAATTAATAAGCTTTGGCTTCTTCCTGCTCCCTTTCGGACACATATGATATCATTTATTTATAGATATTGTTTATGACACGTTATAAATATTCTTGTATGCTGTTTCACACTTGTGATGAAGTGTGATGAAACATAGTTAATCAGTGGTTTTAAAAGGTAGATACATCAAGGACAATAATTTGCAGGTCTGCAGGGAAAGAGTGAGGGAATGGGACTGACCAGGCTACAAAGAATGGATACAATACAGTGAGTTGAATGGCCTCCTGTCTTGTAACGATTCTTTCAGTTTACTCTTTTATATATGAAATAGTTATTCATGGTTTTATATTTGAACACTATGTTCTCATGCTCTTCCGTAGTTCCTAGTCACTTGCCATTAAGAAATACTTAGAAGTGCCTTTCTTGGATTTTAAATGGATTGCTTCATAATTCCCAAAGAAGGTGCTTTTTTCACATCACACACTAATATTCTATGCATAAACCTTAAAATATATTGCCAAACTATATGCCATCTTACCTTTTAAAATAACAATGTTTTTTCACTACAATTCTATATATTAAGGTTAAGGAATATTGATATAAAATACTGCAAACGTAAATCAGATGAATGACTGTTCTTGCTGCCAAATGAAGTGCCAAATTTTAAAGAGGCTGTTGTTGCTAACTATGAATGTCCATTTACACTTATTTTGCAAAACACATGAAATAAGATTCACTGTAAACATACTGTAAGACAATTTTGTGCCAGTTGCATGGTAATTCTGGATGCATGGATACCAGATAAACAAAAGAACACTACATATTTCCTTTATTGCTACCCTTTGACATTGAAATAGCACAATCAACAAATTTTAAAAAATGAACAAAATTGCTGATGCAGCAAAAAAGCAGGAATTTAATCTGTTTCACAACCTTAATAATGGTTGAATTATGGTCCATCCCTCATTCTAGTCATCACCTATAGCCTTTAGAAAGTTTAAATTAATTAGTGCATTCTTTTTTTCTCAAACTCTCCATGTACCTTTCTGTGACTCAAAGTATGTTTCATTTTCATCTTGTTCTTGATAGTCCACTTGGAAGTTCTTTTTTAAAAACTTCATGCTACTCATCACACAGGTTTGCTTCTGAGTCCACGTCCGATTTCTTAAAAGCCTAATATAGAATAAAATTATTTTTGATAGAACCACAATTTAGTTTTATTTCCCATTCATTTTGTAATAGTATGCTACAAGGAAACAAATTATATTGATTCATTCTATACCAGAAAAAGTCTAAAGGTTTATAAAACATTGGTGCCTTGTTTTAGTGGAAATCCAATGACAAATGAAGTAAATTATTTCATTCTTTCAACTGGTAAGAACCACATTGTGGAGGGGGTTAAAATGCGAGACACAACACAGAAATCTACTTTAGATTCACATCCAATTCGTTCCCTTTTTATGTATTGCGGGATTCTTATTAAGCATTGACTTTTGTTGTCTCCTTGTATATTGGTGCTGTTTATATCAAGCTAAAAGCAGCTGTTTTCTTGCATTGCTGCACAGCTTCTCATCATAATGCCACTTTTTTTTTATTGAGATGAGCAAAATGTGTGGTGTAAACCTGAATTTGTTAAAAGGCGATGTCCACCATAGTTCAAAGATTGCATTAATAATGATTAATTTAACTAGTATACAAGGGAAGCCCTAGAGGTGAAGTTTCAGACAGCTGCAAACAAGCAATCTAGTCTAAACTGCATCCATTTTGATTTCTGCCACCCCTCTGCACCCCACCCCCATGCCTAACCTCATTTCCCAGTGGGTTTCTGATCAAATGTATTTTCAGATTGCAAGACACAGAACCAGACACTCATTGAACCAGCTCAAACAGACAGATATTAGACAATAGATAGACGCAAAAACCTGGTGTAACTCAGCAGGACAGGCAGCATCTCTGGAAAGAAGGAATGGGTGACTTTTCGGGTCGATACCCATCTACGTCTACGTGACTTCAAAGTGAAAACTCAGGAATTAGCATTGAATTTTTAAGTACCACAAATAATTTAAACTCTAATGCACATGGTATTCAAAAAATGTTGTGTTAGAATTAGAAGTTCTTGGCATTGCATGCATAGTCAATGCATAAACTGCATACCATGCCTCTCCATTGCAATCTCCCACCTTTTCCGAGGGGCATAGAGGATCAATGGGTTCTGAGCATGGCTATGAGTGATGACACTGAAAGTCTTAAGGATAGAGAATAGAGGGGAAAAGATTATGACATGGGGGAGGTTGCTTTGAGGGCTCAGCATATCAACAAGATGGTGAAAGGATTATGGGGAGAGATGATCACTGAACAGGCAGTAGTTCGGGATTTAGAGTAAAAATCTGGATAGCCAAGTGAAGATTGTTGATAAAACATGTTAATGGGTTGGGAGAAGAGATCCAAATGCCAAACAACAGTGGAAGCTGCAAAAGCAGATGTAGTCAGATTCACTGGGATTCATGAGCTTTTGAAACTTTCTTCCTCAATGAGGAATGAATGCCGAATTTTGAATAAGTTTTAAGCCAGAGAGATTGATTCTTGGTAAGCAAACAGCAAATGGTCGAGAATAGATGGACAGATGTAATTAAGGACACATTCAGATCAATCATCGCAGCACAGGATCAATGAATGAATGAATGAACAAGTTTATTGGCCAAGTATTCACATACAAGCAATTTGCCTTGGTGCTCCGCCTGCAAGTGACATGACATACAGTGACAGTTAGGAATGACACATAAAACATAGAAACATAGAAAATAGGTGCAGGAGGAGGCCATGTGGCCCTTCGAGCCAGCACCGCCATTCATTGTGATCATGGCTGATCGTCCCCAGTCAATAACACGTGCCTGCCTTCTCCCAACATCCCTTGATTCCACTAGCCCCTAGAGCTCTTTCTAACTCTCCCTTAAATCCATCCAGTGATTTGGCCTCCACTGCCCTCTGTGGCAGAAAATTCCACAAATTCACAATTCTCTGGGTGAAAAAGTTTTTTCTCACCTCAGTTTTAAATGGCTTCCCCTTTATTCTAAGACTGTGGCCCCTGGTTCTGGACTCGCCCAACATTGGGAACATTTTTCCTGCATCTAGCTTGTCCAGTCCTTTTATAATTTTATATGTTTCTATAAGATCCCCCTCATCCTCCTAAACTCCAGTGAATACAAGCCTAGTCTTTTCAATCTTTCCTCATATGACAGTCCCGCCATCCCAAGGATCCATCTCATGAACCTATGCTGCACTGCCTCAATCACAAGGACGCCCTTCCTCAAATTAGGAGACCAAAACTGTACACAATACTCCAGATGTGGTCTTACCAGAGCGCTATACAACTGCAGAAGAACCTCTCTGCTCCTATACTGAAATCCTCTTGTTATGAAGGCCAACATTCCATTAGCTTTCTTCACTGCCGGCTGTACCCACATGCCAACTTTCAGTGACTGGTGTACAAGGACACCCAGGTCTCGCTGTACCTCCCCCTTACCTAACCTAACCCCATTGAGATAATAATCTGTCCCCTTGTTTTTGCCGCCAAAGTGGATAACCTCACATTTATCTATATTATACTGCATCTGCCACGCATCTGCCCACTCACTCAACCTGTCCAGGTCACCCTGCAACCTCCTAACATCCTCTTCACAGTTCACACTGCCACCCAGCTTTGTGTCAACCTCAAATCTGCTAGTGTGCTCCTAATTCCCTCTTCCAAATCATTAATATATATGGTAAACAGATGCGGCCCCAACACCGAGCCTTGCGGCACTGCACTCGCCACTGCCTGCCATTCTGAAAAGGACCCGTTCACTCCTACTCTTTGCTTCCTGTCTGACAACCAATTTTCTATCCATGTCAACACCCTACCCCCAATACTATGTGCTCTAATTTTAGTCACCAGTCTCCCGTGCGGGACCTTATCAAAAGCTTTCTGAAAGTCTAGATACACTACATCCACTGCCTCCCCTTCATCCATTTTACTTGTCACATCCTCAAAAAATTCCAGAAGATTAGTCAAGCATGATTTTCCTTTCATAAATCCATGCTGACTTGGACTAATCCTTTTACTGCTATCCAAATGCCCCATTATTACCTCTTTAATAATTGACTCCAGCATCTTTCCCACCACCAAAGTCAGGCTAACTGGTCTGTAATTCCCCATTTCCTCTCTCGCTCCTTTCTTGAAAAGTGGGATAACATTAGCTATCCTCCAATCCACAGGAACTGATCCTGAATCTATTGAACATTGGAAAATGATCACCAATTTTCCACTATTTCTAGAACCACCTCCCTGAGGACTCTGGGATGCAGACCATCAGGCCCAGGGGATGTATCATCCTTCAGTCCCATTAGCCTACCCAATACTATTTCTCGCCTAATGAAAATTTCTTTCAGTTCCTCTACCCCCTTAGATCCTCTGTCCTCCAGTGCTTCTGGGAGATTGTTTGTGTCTTCCTTAGTAAAGACAGATCCAAAGTACCTGTTCAACTCTTCTGCCATTTCCTTGTTAACCATAATAATTTCACCCGTGTCTCCCTTCAAGGGACCCACATTTGACTTTGCTATTCTTTTTCCCTTAACATCTCTAAAGAAGCTTTTACTGTCTTTCTTTATATTCCTGGCCAGCTTCCCCTCGTACTTCATCTTTTCAGCCCATATTGCCCGTTTTGTTTCCTTCTGTTGTCCTATGAAAGTTTCCCAATCCTCTGGCTTCCAGCTACTCTTTGCTGTGTTATACATATTTTCTTTTAGTTTTATTCTATCCCTAACTTCTCTTGTCAGCCACGGTTGCCTCCTACTCCCCTTAGAATCTTCCTTTTTGGAATGAAATGATCCTGCGTCTTCTGGATTATGCCCAGAAATTCCTGCCATTGTTGAAACATGAAACATTAATAATAAAACATTATCGATTAAACATGTGAATACCAACATAATTAAACATAAAATACCAGAACAAAATGAGGCTACAGATTTTTGGTTATTGAGTAGAGTAGGTTATTGACTCGTGGAAAAAAGCAGTTTTTATGTCTGGCTGTGGCAGCTTTGACAGTCCGCAGTCGCCTTCCAGAGGGAAGTGATTCAAAGAGTTTGTGGCCAGGGTGAGAAGGGTCAGAGATGATCTTACCAACTCGCTTCATGGCCCTTGCAGTCTACAGTTCATCAATGGAGGGAAGGTTTGCAGCCAATAACCTTCTCAGCTGATCAGATGATTTGCTGCAGCCTCTGGATGTCGTGCTTGGTGGCTGAGCCAAACCAGACCATGATGGAGAAGGTGAAGGACAGACTACAATGGCCATATAGAATTGGACCATCATTGCCTGTGGCAGATTTTGCTACCTTAGCTGCCGCTGGAAGTACATCCTCTGTTGTGCCTTTTTGACTGTGGAGTCGATGGTGGCCCCCTTGGAGGTGATGGTTCCCAGGAACTTAAAAGGAAGGTAGGGGGAGCACTCCTAAAGTCTACGATCAATTCCACTGTCTGAAGAGCATTGAGCTCCAGGTTGTTGCGATGGCACCAGGACGCCAGCTGTGTCACTTCCTGTCTGTAGGCGGATTCCTCCCCATCCTGGATTAGTCCAATAAGGGTTGTGTCGTCCGCAAACTTGAGAAGCTTGACAGAGGAGTCAGTGGAGGTGCAATCATTGTTGGTGATGGAAAAGTGGCTCCAGCTATTGGTTTTTGGGCAGCACTTGCTGGAGGTGGTGGGTAGAGGGGTAGCACTGCCCTTGCTCCAAAGCTTTGTATGTTTGTAACTAATATCACAAACAAAAAGCGGTTAGCTGGGGGTTTGTGATATTTTTTCAGCTTGGCCAGCACAAGCCTTTCAAGGGTCTCAAGCGACAAGCCTGTAGTCATTAAGCCCAGTAATCCTTGCCTTTTTGTGTACAGGGACAATAGTGGAGACTTTGAAGCAGCTATCTTGGAAAGAAGAAATATAGCAATGGATCTTGGAAAGCAGAAATATTTTTAATGATGAACCACCCATCCTGTTGGAATCTTAATTGCAGAACTCCTCAGCAGCCCCAATAGATTTGTGCTTCAAGAAAACAGGGGAAGAGGGACGTGTGCTCTTACAGATGGAATTCATGATATTTAGGCACTGCGTATTCTGTTAAAAAAATTGAATAACATTTTTGGAAGCATGTTATATGGACAAGTAGTTCCTGACTGCTTTAAGTCCTTTGAATTTGGACAGGATTTAGATTTATGTAATAAAGCAGAATTTATAGTCAATTTTTCTGTAAAGATTTGCTCATTGGAGAATGTGTTTAAGATGGTTAACTGTATTATTGAATATTACGTTTGAAGATTAATTTAATCATAAAAATTAACTATTTAAAAAAATCAATGTCAATTCTTTACTGTCTCTCTCTTCTTTTCAAGAATCAGGAGAAATATCACTTGAACCGCAACAATTTTTTTAGATACCTTCAAATCCGAGATTATGTGAAAACATATACACAAGACTCTCGTGTGGATCCAGATATATTAGACGATTGTTTGAATAGACATGCCGATACAAGTAAGTTGATATCTTACATTTATAACACTCTTCTAAATATTGACACCCCACCTTCTGAGATTTATAGGCGAGCATGGGAGGAAGAGCTGGGTTTATCCATTCAAAAGATATATGGGAGGAAAGCCTACTATACATACATTACTGTTCTTTAAATACCAGGCATTGCCTGATACAATTCAAAGTATTGCATAGGTTATACTACTCAAAGACCAAATTGAACAAGGTCTTCCCAACTGTCTCCCCTCTCTGTGATAAATGTCACTTCCAAGAAGCTACCCTAACCCATTCTTTTGTATCCTAGATTTGATTAGATTAGATTCAACTTTATTGTCATTGCACTTTTCAGTACAATGAAATGGTTTAACCTTGCAGTCATAACATAGAATAAATAACAAAACACACACTCAACACAGTTTAACATCCATCACAGTGAGTCCACCAGGCACCTCCTCACTGTGATGGAAGGTAAATGTCCCAAAGTCCTTGTCTCTTCCCTCCTTGCTCTCCCTCTGCGCTGAGGCGATCCAGAATTATTTTCTACATACATTGGGGTAAGGTGGTCAGTTCCTCCATAACGATTTAATACAGCATAAAAAGGTTTGACATATATCCTATTTCTGTTAGTGCTTGTGCCTTATGGGCCTACCCCACTTAGGCAATTTTTCTGCCGACTGCCGGCGACTGTCAAGTCGTAGCAGGTCGCTGAAAAACCAGCAACTGTAACGGCGACTGTCAGAATGGATCACACATACACACATCGCTTCCTTCACCAGTCAGTTATGCAGGCGGGAACAGGGCAAACGGGGAGAGCACTATCTGAGTGAAATTGACTTTGCCAATGTGATACAAACACACACCACGATGAACAGGAAGGTTGGCGCTGAAATTAAGATGGTGAAAGCGCAGTGGAAGAGCAAGCACGTGCCGTGAGTAATTACTCAGGTAGGCAGTTGGCTTTTAAAAGTTCTTAAACCGCGCATGCGCAGATTGTTCTTTTCTCCATAAGCTGTCAGTCGACTTTTATAAAGTCTTCAAAAGCCATATCTCTTAATAAAGTATCGTATTTCCCAGCAATGAAGACGCACCTGCGTCGAAGACGCATCCCCATTTTGAGTTGCTAAATTTTGAAAGAAGGTTGGCGGGACATAGAATTTCTCACACTCAAAATAAATAAATAAATAAATGACGTGAGAATTCAATTTGCCCAAGGCTTCCAAATCTCCTTCATTCTGAATTATTGAATGAGTGGGGGGTGGAGGGTGACGGCAGGTGGAGAGATGGTCGGAAAAACGGGAGCACACCAGGACAAGTTGAAAAGTTGTGACCTTATTGAATGACAATACTAGTTCAAGGGCTCAATTGGGGGGAAGAGTTCCTTTCTCAGCGTGTGGGGAGTCTGGCCAGGGGTAAAGTTGCGGGGAGGGCAGGAGCATTAAGAAGGAGGGGGTCGGGGATCATGCCAGTAACTCACTCACTCACCGCTGCTGTGGCGCTCCAGGCGCGGCGCCACCGCATTGTGGCCGGGGAGGGAAGTAGCTCGAGTGGCTGCGACGGCCGCCTGGACCGGACGGCGGAACTGACCGCCACCTCAGCGCCTTCTGCCGGCCTGCTCACCTCTAGCAGTGTTCTCTATCTAAACATCTCTCACCTGTCACTCGCCGGCCTCGCTCATGTCAGCCGCTTCCCGCAAATCCTTTCATTCCGACTGCCGCCAGGAGCAGGACATGGCCTCACTTGCTTCACTGGGTGACACTGCATGGCCGTCGCTGCCTGTCGACCCATCCTCGTGGCCTACCAGCGGGCTTGGAGCGCCGTTTCCTGGCGGGGACCACCCAGCACCTCGGCCTCGGTGGCGGCACAGCGCTGGAGCGCTTTCGTGGAGCGGGCGATGCCTTGCCTGGGTCGCCGCGCTGGATCGACGCGCTGGAGCTCTGGTGAGCTGAGACCGCCGTGAGACCGCCGGGCTGCGGGTCTGCGGAGTGGAGCGGAGTGGAGCGGGCGGCGCCGACTTCATCATCGGGAGCCTGGGAGCTACAAACCGGCGCGGCCTTGTCAGCTTCGGAAACCGCGGTCTCCAACTAGAAAGCGGCCGTTCCAGGTGGCCCAGCCGCTGAGAGGACTCTCCCGACGCCGGGGCAAGATCACCCGGTGAGAATGGCCAGGAACGTCGGGCCTCCGTAGAGGCAATTGCGGTGGCCTCAATAGGCCTGACTTTGGGGTGAACTTGGTGTGGACTGGACATTGTGCCTTCCCCCACAGTGGTATCCACTGTGGGGGGATGATTTTTTTTGTCTGTAATGTAATCCTGTTAGTCTTTGTCCAAGATGGCTGCCGTGGGGGGGGAGAGTGGACGCTGGCGCGCTTTGGCTGCCGCTGCTCTCTCACATTGTGTTTTTGATTTTCTGTTTTTGGACTGAATTCTGTTTTTAGTTTGTGTCTCTGTGATGCCTTTATTATTTATTTTACTCTGATTATATGTTTATATTCCTGTTAATCTATGTAAGGTGTCCTTGAGATGTCTGAAAGGCGCCCAACAAATAAATTTTTAAATTATTATTATTATTATTATTATTATTATTATTATTATTATTATTATTATTATTATTATTCACTGCCCGGTCCATGTCTTTCAATGTGGACCGGACAGTGAGGGGACCAGCTCAAGAGCGGGTCAGCGGGCGATGGATAACAGGACAGCGGGCGTTAGAGCTTACTCCTGTGTCAGCGCTAGTAACCTCAATTGATCGCGCTGACACAGGAGTAAGCTGGTCCTCCTCACTGGCTGATCTACATTGAAAAACACGGACCGGGCAGTGAATACCATGCAGTGTCACCCAGCGCAGCAAGTAATGCCATGTCCTGCTCTCGGCGGCAGTCGGAATTTAAGGATTTGCAGGAAGCGGCTGACATGAGCGAGACCGGTGAACGGCAGGTGAGAGATGTTCAGACAGAGAGCAATGCCAGAGGTGAGCGGACTGGCAGAGGGCGCTGAGGTGGCGGCCGGTTCAGCTGTCCGGTCCCAGCGGCCGCTCGCAGCCACCCGAGCTACTTCCCTGCCCCACCACAATGCAGTGGCGGTGAGTGAGTGAGTTTTTGGCATGATCCCCGACCCCCTCCTTCTCAACGCTCCTGCCCTCCCCGCAACTTTACCGTTGGCCAGACTTCCCACATGCTGTGAAAGGAACTCTCTCACCCCCTCCGCGAGCAGCGCTGTCCTTTTACAGCTGCTTCGCATCAGCTGCCATCAATGAGGGATAGACATCGTTCTTGATGTTGCTGTACTGAGGGATAGTGAAGTCTATCTTTCTTGGCTACCAACCTAACCTTCGGCCTCCAAGACACAGGTAAATTTTCGTGATAAAAATAGCATCTTCATTGCTGGAAAATACATATTTAAAAACATATAGCTCAAAGAAATGTACTTACCACATTATTTGTACACAAACTCCATTCTCTCTTTGTTTCTTAAAATATTCTTAGGTAGGCATAATTCTCCCATGCCTTTACTATTTATTTTTAATAATTAACATTTTATAATTTTATTCAGGGTAGGCAGTGCCTACCTTGCCTACCCTGACGGCACGTGCCTGGGGAAGGGTCACTTAAGTCCTTTAAAAGAGGGGGGGAGAGGGGGAAGACAGGGTGGGGAGAAGGAGTTGAGACAACTTTTAGAAGCCAGAGATACACGGCTGTGAAGCTCGGTGGACATTAACATTGCCGGTCCTTGGCTCTGAAAACGACTGCTTACGTTTTTAAAATCTCAATCAGCCAATCAAATTCACCAGTCGGCACCGGCGTCACTAGGCCTCACAGCCTACATCCCCATGGCCACCTACTACAACAGCATCTACCGCACGCAACAACCTATGGCGTCAAAACCACTGTTGCCACTAATTTGTGAACATGTTGAAAAATTAGCAGTGACCAGAATAACACCGCGAATAGTTACGAGAATGAGGGAACTACTCACCGCCATGCAGCGACACCCCGGCAACCTCACGTGAACATGCGGCAACCTTGTGGCGACTTCATTGTCTTCTGTAGTCGCCTAAGAAGTCGTGTAAGTGGGACAGGCCCATAAAAGAACCAGCTTAGTTCTGGAC
This sequence comes from Leucoraja erinaceus, assembly GCF_028641065.1. NCBI lineage: Eukaryota > Metazoa > Chordata > Chondrichthyes > Rajiformes > Rajidae > Leucoraja > Leucoraja erinaceus. Next base: position 75,183,943 of record NC_073379.1, on the reverse strand, counting down.
CTGACCCAAAATGTCACCTATCCATTCCCTACAAAGGTACTGCCTGACCACTGAGTTACCCCAGTACTTTGTGTTTTGCTTAAGATTCCAGCATTTGCAGTTCCTCATGTCTCCAACCTTATTCTAGAAGTCTCTTCAAAGTCCTACTATTGAGCTGAATTTGCAGACATTTCCAATGTTCTTTTGAACAGGACCCACTTCAAGTCATGCTTTAAATCTAGTGCAGTAAATTGATTGCAATTTGCATTTATAACCTATTATTTTTGGCAGTGATAATGTAATTTTCCGACAATTTATGTCAAAAAAGAGTAAGAGAGTGGCAGTTCTAGGCCTTGTATTTGACACTTTAGACACTAAAAACATGTTCTCTGCCTAATATCTTAACTATGGGTTCATATTCTTACCTTCCTTTAGTTTTACTGGTGCTCCAAAATTACCTTTAAAATTATATCTATTTGAAAATGACATATTTAACATTTAAATTGAATTTGAAAAAGTAGATTAATAGAGGGCTCTTGGGGAAAAGTCCAGAATACGGGATTAATGTTTAAAACTATAGGTTAACCCATTTAAGACAGAGATGGGGTAGAAATCTTTCTCTCGGAGCATTTTGAATCTTTGGAACCTTTTTCCCCAGAGTACCAGTAACAAAATATTTGAGGCAGAATGGATAAATTAAATGATAAGAAAAGGGATGAATGATTGTCACGGGTATGCAGAGATGTGGCATTGAGGTTACAATAAGATTGAACCATGATTTTCTTGAATGACAGAGGCATGAAGCAGTCTTAAATGAAAATCGTGCACAATAGGAAATTTAACTAAATTGCAAAATCAAGACCTCTATTTTTCATACCTGGAAGGCTGAGCATTAATATTTTCTTTCTCTTCTACTTCCACATCATTGCTACCTTCAGCTAATTTATGAAGAGCCTCGTCATGCTCTTGTTCATGGTGCTCCAGTAACATCTGAGTGCGTGTTCGAAACTCTGCCATCACCCTGTCTAGGGCATTTGAAGGTGGGCTTGTGTGCACCTATCCAACAATAACAACATTTTTAGTTACATCCGTTTATAGATCCTATTTATTTTGCAGATGTTAGAGACTAAAATAAACCAAAAATAAATAACTACCTTCTCTCTTACCTTCCCATTGACTAGTAATCTAAACATCCCATCCCCGTGAAGTAGCAATTATAGCATTTTTGCACATGGTTTTCTGGACATTGGGGAAAATCCAATGTCTAGAAATCCATGGGGGGGGGGGGGGGGGGGGGGGGGGGGTGGAATCGCTTGGCAGATCCCCTCCATTCAATTGGTGGAGATGATTAATTCTCAATCATTCTTCAATTCCAATCTTTTAGGCCTCTGATCCTGTTCCAACAAATCAATGCAAATTAAAGCAATAATAAATCTAATCCAATTAGATACATTGCACGTTTCAGGACTTGAAACACTGAAATTCAAGTTTTAAATGCTGGATTGGTGAACTCATTTATTTTCTTATATTTAGACCTTTTCAAGACTTATACCGAAGGGTTTCCATCCTTCCAACCTGCAACGTCGTCTGTTTTCCTTCTGCTGGTCCACTCTGACCTGCCGAATATTTTCAGCCTTTTTTGCTTTTGTGAAACTTTTTGTGATTCACCGGTCTTTACCATACTCTTTCAATTGGCACAACAATCTCGGTATTTCAATCTATCCTTACCTCCACCATATTAGAGACCTTCATGACAACCCGAAATGTCAACTGTTCATTTTCTTCCACAGATGTTAACTGACCCACTGAGTTACTCCAGCACTTTTTGTTTTTCTCAAGATGCCAGCATCTGTAGTTCCTTGTGTCTCCACCAGTAATTGTTTTAATTTCAGATGTCTTCTGTTCTTTTACCCCTTTTCCTTTATTAGCAACTTTAAACTTTTCAATACAAGTTGACTAAATGCAGATAGTGATGAACAAAAATGCTTTCTCATCAAAACCCAATTAAGTATCCATTGATAAAACATTTTTCTCTATTGACTCATCAGTCTATTCATGGGCGGAAATCCTGGGGGGGGGGAGGGGGGGCACGCCCCTCACATGTTTTGAGAGGTGGGGGACAATCCCCCCCATGTTTTGTAATCCGATTTTCGAAATTTGGTGAAAAAAATCTATTAAAATCTCCGCTTTCCGCAAGACAGTGGGGGTGTCACTGTTAAGCGCTTGTTAAATATCTCTATTAACATCGTATTAACACGATGCGTCACCAATTGTGTTTTAACCTTCAAGTATTACTGAAGGTATTCACGGAGAATTTCTTAAAGCTGCCTGATGCGGGTACAATTATCATTTGAACTAATTGGATGTATTGGTGGATGGGAAAGATTTAAACAGGTATTAGATTTAAATAGGTCAGGTCATTAAGGGCTCCGGTCGAACGGGTTTCTTGGCTGGATTGCAGGTAAGTCCCTCATTCATGTCACTCACGTTATTCAGTATTTTTTTCCACATCTCTCTCTCATCCCCGTCCAAAGTTGTTTTTTCTGTTCGCCTTTATTTGCTTCAGTTTTATTTGTTATTTATCACATTGTAGTTTTTGAAAGATTCAAGCGGGTATCAGACGCTTTCTAAGGGCTGAATTGGCCTGTTCGCGAGGCCTTTCATCGCCCGGCGCGGCTGAAAATCAAACTACTGCATTGGGACAATCGAGGCTCCCGATGTTGAAGCCCCTGCCAACAGATTTTAGGCCGCGCCGGGCGATGAAAGGCCCCGTGAACGGGTCGATTCAAGCCCCACAAATCGGGGCAGACGAAGCTGCTGTTGCTGGAGTTCGGAGTCGGTCACCAACCAGGTCAACTAGCGATGTTACCGTCCACAGGGCCCAAGGTCGAAGCCTGTGTGTGTGTGTGTGTGTGTGTGTGTGTGTGTGTGTGTGTGTGTGTGTGTGTGTGTGTGCGTGTGTGTGTGTGCGCGCGCATGCGTGCGAGTGTGTTTGTGTGTGTGTGCACATGCGAGGGGCCGGCAAGAAATTGTGTCTCCCCCCCCATGTTTTGATAGCGTTTTCCGCCCCTGTTGTCTATTGGATTCTAGGATCAACATATTCACATTTGTTGTAAATTTGTTAAATTTAACAGTAGTATGACTGGAACATATCAAATTCAATTTATATTAAAATGCTAACATGAAGCTGTTTGGCCTATTTCAAGAGGTTTCCAAAATTAATTTAGTATTAATTGCAACTTGACTTGTAAAGCTCCAAACAGTTTTTCCAGTTCCACATTAACCCAGACTTTTGAAAACTTATTGTTATGTAGAGAAACAGAATTTGGCCACAGGATTCCATGTAATTTTGGAAATGGGTGCCAACCTGCATTTACAATACTTAACTTTCTCTTCCATTGAAGTCCTGGCATTTGTTATCTCCCTCCACCTTCACTCTTGCACCATCGTGCAAATGTGAACAGCAATTTAGTCAAATATTCATTAAGTCATGGTAATGAGGTCCAACAATGTCTCTAAGCTTAGACAATTGTCAAGCTGATCAGAAATTATGACTATTCACTGAGAAAAATTCAGGAGTTTCAAAAGTACCAACAAAGTTGTATATATTGGAAAATTTAACAGAAGCATATCTGAAGGATGTTAAGTTCCTTTTTCATCAACAAAGCCACATGAAGTGCTGCTATGAAGTCCATCCATTTTTAAAATACAGAGGTGGAGATAATTTTCATTTTTGTTAGGGTGGCTAACAGGCAATGATGATCAGCCTCTCATAATATTCAGCTCCACCACCGTTTTTCCTGCACCCTTGGTTCCAGAGCCTTTCAGAATTATTTATTCTGCCGGATCGACAGAGGTCATGGCGTCTGAGAGGAGTCCAACAGTAGCAGATTAGTCCGCCTAAACGACCGCGAGACCTAGATACCAGCCCATAAAGTTGGCCTCGGAAGTCAGATGTGGGAACGGATCTGCTGGCTCCAGCCGGGACGGAGATCCAGAGCCCTGGCCGGAGGGGGCAAATTCTACCTGCCGATCGGAAGTCGGCTAAGGGAACGGCAAATTCAACCCGCCAATCGGAGTGGAAGGCTCAATGAGATTGAGCGGCCTCATGGGACAAATAACAGTTAACAGATGTAGAATCGTCATCATGTACCACCACAAATTAATGAAAGTTGTAGTGACTACTACAAAAGTGATCCACAAATCGTATTTTTCAGATCTGAATATAACCAACATGTACAACACACACAGAATCACATGAAAATACTGAATATTGCTTTGTTTTTCATAAATAATTACCTTTCTGGAGTCTGTGCTGGATTCAGCTTGATGGGCCTGTATTATGTTGAAAAATTTCAGATGAAGTTTTGATAATGGCACACTGTGAGGTCTTTTTGCTAAGGTCACAGCTAAAGATGCTTCATTTGAATGTCTATGAGTTGAAACACTGTCAGATTTAATGACCTGTAGTTCTTTCTGGAGTTGATCAATAATCAGCTGTTGGTCAATAATTTTATCATTCTGTAAAGTAAAATTTAGAAATGAAGAAAAATTAATTAAAACATTCCTGTTTTTCTATTTTATTGTACCCAGAATTAAAAAATAATGTGTTTGGCAAGCTGATAAAGTCTGAAGAAAGATCTTAACCTGAAATGTCACCCATCTATATTCTCCAGGGATGCTGCCTGACCCGCTGAGTCACCCCAGCACTTTGTGTCCTTTTGTGTATTAACCAGCATCTGCAGTTCTTTGTTTCTAGTTTTTGCCAAGCTTTTAGGTGTTCCACATCTCATGTCATTTCTTGAATGAAAGAATATCAGATGTTCTAGTGCATTACACCTGCTGCTTCTAACTCATTAATAGCTGATGGGAAATTACCTATCCTCCAGTCTCTTCATTGCCCCTAAACTTACACCTGCTTAAAATAACAGCATGTCCTAAATGAAGTACTACAGGTACAATTCATAGCCTACTTGTTTCAGTTAAGCTACAGATAAAACATGGACATCAAATGGTAAACATATGTAGAATGTATTGAAACTTGTCACTGGGCAGCAGATTAGAAAGCAACAGTCCAGAAATGGCTGCCAACACTCTAGCTTAGGTGGCAAATACATATGTTCCTACTGTAGATCAATTTGTGTTGACTTTCTGGTAATTGTCATCCTGATCCTAAATACTGAGGTTTTACAATTTTCACTTTCTGTCACACGATCAATTTCAAAAACTCCACATTAGCTTGCTTTGTCATTTGCAGATGTTCCAACAAAACTATTTTAAAAGGCTTTTTAAAGAATTCAAAGAAGTAAAAGAATTACACAACCTCCATGAGGTGTCCAATTTGAAGTTCAGTCAGAAAATAACGTGAAATGTTCTAGCCAGTATGGGGCTTCTATACTTGCTTTGGAATCCGAACAAAAATTGCAAACAATTCAGCACACAGCTGCTGACAACTAATAATCTCCTGAATTCCATACCTTTCCTTTTTTTCTTAATGTATTTCTTTCATTCTACATTTCATTGATTCTAATTAATTGGCTGAGAATCACATTGTGATAAATTAATTAATTAGCAAAGTCCTATGGAATGTACTATTCGTGAAAATGATACTGTGCACATCATAAATATGGATTGGAATGTTTCAGTAACTAAATTTTGATATTAGCACAAAAATATATGCCTGGAGTACATATGGTGTAACATTGATCCCTGCCCATCACTTTTAGAACTTTGCTAAGAGGACCATTTTAGTCAAATTATTGGTCAATTAAAGTAGAAATAAATTTTCACAACACTCCATCCCGTTGAACACACGATTTAAGGGATGAAGAAGAATTTGCAGAATTTCTGCTATGTGCTGGAGAACTCATATGTTTCTGAAGCCCACTTACTGTGCGATGATTTTGAGTAAGATTCAAAGCTATTTCTACCCACTTATTATAACCTCCTTACCAAAAGATTTCTCCCTGCTGGTCCTGCTGGATGGGCTGCATAAACTGCAGCTGGTGGAATGTTCAGAGCAGGGCCGGCTTTCCCCTAACCTTGAAGGATAAGAACAAGATGGACTACTAACCATAAACTTTGTTCCCAATATGGTGTAGTGAATCATGTTTCTATCTTGATATTTATAAAGAGCAAAGCTTCAGCAGGCTAACATTTTTCAATTTGGTGGTGACCATCATCTACGCGTTCTGCAGGCTCTACTTCAGTATACACTCATGCTTGGACATCTTCGATCAAAGATTGATAAAGATCACCATCATCTTGAAATCCTACACTACGATTATTCTAGCTGGTTAACAGAAGCATTCATTGTGACAAAACAGAAGCATTCATTGTGACAGAGTGATATAATTAATTCAGAAACAAGGGTTCTGAACTTAAAGAAAGGTAACTTTGAGGGTATGAGACGTGAATTGGCCAAGATAGACTGGCAATTGATTCTTAAAGGGTTGACGGTGGATATGCAATGGAAGGCATTTAAAGGCTGCATGGATGAACTACAACAATTGTTCATCCCAGTTTGGCAAAATAATAAATCAGGGAAGGCAGTGCATCCGTGGATAACAACGGAAATCAGGGATAGTATCAAAACAAAAGATGAAGCATACAAATTAGCCAGAATAAGCAGCCTACCAGAGGACTTGGAGAAATTCAGTCCAGCAGAGGAGGACAACGGGCTTAATTAGGAAAGGGAAAATAGATTATGAAAGAAAACCGGCAAGGAACATAAAAATTGACTGCAAAAGTTTTTATAGATATGTGAAGAGAAAAAGATTAGCTAAAACAAATGTAGGTCCCTTGCAGTCAAAAACAGGTGAATTGATCATGGGGAACAAGGACATGGCAGACCAATTGAATAACTACTTTGGATCTGTCTTCACTAAGGAAGACTTAAATAATCTGCCGGAAATAGCAGGGGACCGGGGGTCAAATGAGATGGAGGAACTGAGTGAAATCCAGGTTAGCCGGGAAGTGGTGATAGGTAAATTGAATGGATTAAAGGCCAATAAATCCCCAGGGCCAGATAGGCTGCATCCCAGAGTACTTAAGGAAGTAGCCCCAGAAATAGTGGATGCATCAGTGATAATTTTTCAAAACTCTTTAGATTCTGGAGTAGTTCCTGAGGATTGGAGGATAGCTAATGTAACCCCAATTTTTAAAAAGGGAGGGAGGGAGAGAGAAAACAGGGAATTACAGACCAGTTTAACATCGGTAGTGGGGAAACTGCTAGAGTCAGTTATGTGGCAACAGGAAACTACAGAAAACGTTTACAAAAAAGGAAAGTACTGGAGTAACTCAGCAGGTGAAGCACCATCACTGAAGAACATGGATAGGTCATGTTTCTGGTCGGGACCCCTCTTCAGACTGAAAGCTTCGACCCCAAATGTCACCTTTCTATGTTCTCCTGAGATGCTGCCTGAGATGTTCCCGATGTTGGGGGGGTCCAGAACCAGGGGCTACAGTTTAAGAATAAGGAGTAAGCAATTTAGAACGGAGACGAGGACACATTTTTTCTCACAGAGAGTGTTGAGTCTGTGGAATTCTCTGCCTCAGAGGGCGGTGGAGGCAGGTTCTCTGGATGCTTTCAAGAGAGAGCTAGATAGGGCTCTTAAAAATGGAGGAGTCGGGGGATATGGGGAGAAGGCAGGAACGGGGTACTGATTGGGGATGATCAGACATTGAATGGCGGTGCTGACTCGAAGGGCCGAATGGCCTACTCCTGCACATATTGTCTATTAAAGATGGGGTAGCAGCACATTTGGAAAGTGGTGAAATCATTGGACAAAGTCAGCATGGATTTATGAAAGGTAAATCATGTCTGACGAATCTTATAGAATTTTTCGAGGCTGTAACTAGTAGAGTGGATAAGGGAGAACCAGTGGATGTGTTATATCTGGACTTTCAGAAGGCTTTCAACAAGGTCCCACATAAGAGATTAGTATACAAACTTAAAGCACACGGTAATGGGGGTTCAGTATTGATGTGTATAGAGAACTGGCTGGCAGACAGGAAGCAAAGAGTAGGAGTAAAGGGGTCCTTTTCACAATGGCAGGCAGTGACTAGTAGGGTACCGCACGGCTCAGTGCTGGGACCCTAGCTATTTACAATATATATTAATGATTTGGACGAGGGAATTGAATGCAACATCTCCAAGTTTGCGGATGACACGAAGCTGGGGGGCAGTGTTAGCTGTGAGGAAGATGCTAGGAGGCTGCAAGGTGACGGATAGGCTGGGTGAGTGGGCAAATGCATGGCAGATTAAGTATAATGTGGATAAATGTGAGGTTGTCCACTTTGGTGGCAAAAACAAGAAAATAGACTATTATCTGAATGGTGGCCGATTCGGAAAAGGGGGGATGCAACGAGACCTGGGTGTCATGGTACACCAGTCATTGAAAGTAGGCATGCAGGTGCGGCAGGCAGTGAAGAAGGCGAATGGTATGTTAGCATTCATAGCAAAAGGATTTGAGTATAGGAGCAGGGAGGTTCTATTGCAGTTGTACAGGGTCTTGGTGAGACCACACCTGGAGTATTGCGTACAGTTTTGGTCTCCTAATCTGAAGAAGGAAATTCTTGCCATAGAGGGAGTACAGAGAAGGTTCACCAGATTCCTGGGATGTCAGGACTTTCATATGAAGAAAGACTGGATAGACTCGGCTTGTACTCACTAGAATTTGGAAGATTGAAGGGGGATCTTATAGAAACTTACAAAATTCTTAAGGGGTTGGACAGGCTAGATGCATGAAAATTGTTCCCGATGTTGGGGATGTCCAGAACAAGGGGTCACAGTTTAAGGATAATAGGGAAATCTTTCAGGTCTGAGATGAGAAAAACATTTTTTATACAGAGTGGTGAATCTCTGGAATTCTCTGCCACAGAATGTAGTTGAGGCCAGTTCATTGGCTATATTTAAGAGGGAGTTAGATGTGGCCCTTGTGGCTAAAGGGATCAGGGGGTATGGAGAGAAAGCAGGTACAGGATACCGAGTTGGATGATCAGCCATGATCATATTGAATGGCGGTGCAGGCTCGAAGGGCCGAATGGCCTACTCCTGCACCTATTTTCTATGTTTCTATGTTTCTATGTCACCTTTTCCTATGCCATCTTGAGTGATTGTGTGTAAATTTGCGACCATTATGGGCTTTCGAAGAAGAGTCCTGACCCAAAACAACATGTACGCATTTTGTCCAGAGATGTTGCCTGATCCGCTGAGTTATTCCAGCAATTTGTATCTTTTTTTGTAAACCAGGATCTGCAGATCTAAGTTTCTACATTTACGATTGAAACTTTAGAACTATAGCAGGGATACCATCTGCTCCTCAGGCCTTGTTGTTTTTCAATTGGCACATGGCCTTGTTGGTCAGAGGTGAAAGCAAGGCTGGAGCAGATACTCTGTCGTAGAATACAATGAAGGGTATTCATGTTAAGGACAAGTTGAGATGTTCTTGTCAGTGTTCCTTCCAGCAGACATCCACTCTTGGGTGTTTAAGCCATATATGGCATTGACCGTGCTGAAGAATCCGTGCCGAAGATGGTTCCATTGTTATCAGCAAGTTGTTGGATTTTCTGTGCTCTTTTCATCCCATATCTGCTTTTCGCAGTCACAACATTTATGTTGCATGTCAGGCTTCAGGTCCATGTCGGTTTTTTTTTTTCTCTTTTGAGGTGTAGTAGGTTTGTTCCATTTATGATTAATTAGCTTTTGGACCTCAGGGTCACTCTCATCAAAAAAATCCATCAGTGTTCTGATAGACAGGTCAAGTTTCTTCATACCTACTAATTATGTAGGCAATCCAAAGGTTATGGACTCTACAACTCCTATGAATTGGGGGCATCAGGTAGCATTGAGTGTTTGCCTTGCAGGCAGCGTAATAAGATGTCCCATCTATCTATACATTACTAAAACTCTCATCTTGTATGTCTATCTATCTATCTATCTATCTATCCATCTATCCATCTATCTATCTATCCATCTATCCATCTATCTGTATTCATGTGTTCCTGGAACTACGCCAAAATGATACACGATAGCGCTAACATTTTTGCACCACCTTACTCGCCATTGTCCCGTGCTGGTCTGTGTCAAGTTTTGCTCAGATTGATGTTATATTTCACAAGTTATTCATAATTTTTAACTTTAGAAATTCAAGTTTAAGACAAATTTAGCAGCTAAAATCCTTGCTGGCCCAGCTTGCAAAAAAAAAGTTGTTATCGGGGAACACTCAGTCCTTCCAGCAGGTTTTTAGCAAGTATCAAGTATATTATTGGCAGCATGGAGGGAGGGTGCATTTTTTTCAACATTTTAAAGTCACAGTACACTGAATTTTGAAAAAGGCCAAATGAACAGCCCCTGCGCAGTGGTGGAATATTGCATTTGGGGAAACAGGTGAGTGGTGGAATATTGCCTTGGGGAGCAGGTTGCGTTGGGGGACCAGGCTCCCTGTTGGGGATCAAGTGCGTGGTGGAATATTGCCTTGGGGAGCGGGTTGCGTTGGGGGACCAGGCTCCCTGTTGGGGATCAAGTGCGTGGTGGAATATTGCCTTGGGGAGCGGGTTGCGTTGCTTGGGGAGCGGGTTGCGTTGGGGGACCAGGCCTCTAGTGGGGGCTATGGGTGAGTGGTGGAATATTGCATTGGGGGATCAGGCCTCCCATGTGACAGGGACCCAATATGTCCCAGTTGGTCTAGTAAGTAAATAAAAATCGCCATTTTGATACCTCACTAAAAATCACAAATTTCACCGCAGGTCTGTTTCCGCAAAATACACCTGCAGTGAAATTAGACAAAATAGTTGGATAAACTCAGCGGGTGAGGCAGCATCCATGGAGCGAAGGAATAGGCGATGTTTCCTTCATCGCCTTTTCATGCGCTCCATAAATCCTGTCTCACCCACTGAGTTTCTCCAGTTTTTTTGTCTACCTTTGATTTTTCCAGCATCTGCAGTTCTTTCTTAAACCTGCAGTGAAATTTGTGTTTTTTACAGATTGCGGACATCATTTGGGAAAGTTGTACTCAGGATAAAAGTACTAAGGAGAAAAGCCTCCCAACAAAATGTTTATGGTAACATTTCCTTCTGACTGCTATGACAAATAGCAATGAGCTCACGTCCCTCTACTTTGGGCTATTTCAATAGCATTGCACCATTTATTTTGGAGTCATATGAATCAACCTCTGGTTCATCATCACAAAATAAAATAAAATAGATGGTAGTTGTTAGCTTCCAAGCTGAAATGATGATCTCCAAATAGATAAATTAAAGCTGACAGTCCACTTTCAAGTAATGGTTTGACTTTGAGTGATGAGTTTTAACTTTCAGGAACATAATGTCCTTAACAAAGGAAGAACAATAAGCAAGAAGGAATCATATGGTATATTGGCTCAATTGACAATACTTCAACATTGAGGTTATAATCAGCGGTTAAAGTTCTTCATCTTTAGCCAGGCTTCGAGCCAGCGTCGCTTTGAGCACAAGGGCCGAATGGCCTACTCCTGCGCCTATGTCTATCCTGAGGAAGATAAACAGCAAAACCTCAGCAAAAACATGATATCTACCAAAATTAAATTTAAATATTGAGGTTGCCACACATAGAGATAACATCTCCTTCCCTGTTCAGTGCCATCTGGGTAAATTTCCCCAGCTTCTATTTAAAAATTGCAGAATTCAAGTCCTGGACAACCGTATGCCCAAAACACTTAGGTTCAAACCTCCTTATAATAGGAATTAATAAAATATGGTGAAAACAACTGATGAAATAAATTAAATAAAGCAGAATAGTAATTAACTTACTTGAGTGTGGCATATATTTTGTAATTCTCTTAAAGTTTCTAATAATTCCACTTTTTCCTGTTCGAATGCCTGCATTTCCTCCTGTGTTTCCTTCAACTCCACTGCTTTTTGACTGAGTAATTCTTCATCTGTAGCCAGGCTATCCTGAGGAAGATAAACAGTAAAACCTAGGCACAAAACATGATAAGAGCTACCAAGATTCACTTTAAATATTGTTTATATTTAGGGGACCTAAGATGGCGCCTCCCTGCAGTGACATTTTGCCAGCGGCACAACAGAACATATTCAAATATAGTATTTCTGAGCTCACCTGCATCAAATAATCTGCAGAAATCAACAATGTAAGTAGCGAGCTGCATTTAAATGCGTTAGCGCTACTGTGAACTCCAGAAGATAGCGACTGTAAGGGAATCCCCGATCAGAGGGGAATCCCCGACCTCACAGAGGCACGCAGTTACAGTAAATATTGTACCTGTAAACACCGGGGACGCCTTCATGGAGTGCGGAATTGAGGCCGTCGGGCAGGATCTCCCAGCAGCAACGGAGCTGGAGGAGCCGACTGTAAGAGAATCCCCAATCTCAGGGGAATCCCTGACCTCGCAGAGACTCGCAAGTACTGTATCTTTAAACACCGAGGAGGGCTTCATTGAGTACAGAAACGTGGTCGTCGGCCAGGACGACTGGTAAGACTGAAGCGTAGGGGACTTCGGCCCCCTCTCCCTTCCATCCTACTGGCCAACGTACAGTCAATTGAAAACAAAGTGCAATCAAGGCTGCTTTACCAAAGGGAGCTGAGGGAATGCCCTGTGTTCTGTTTCAGAGAGACATGGCTCACCCCCAGCTCCCCAGACTCAGCGGTCCAGCCTGAAGGGGTCTCCATCCACCATATGGACCATACGCAGGCATCTGGGAAAGGGAGAGGAGGAGTCGTCTGCCTCATGGTCAACTCTGCATGGTGTTCAGACATGGCAGTCCTAGCCAACTCCTGCTCTCCACACCTCGAACATCTGGCAGTGAAGTGCCGTCCCTTCTACCTACTGAAGGAATTCACCTCCATTATCCTGACTGCGGTCTACATACAAGCAGACGTCCGTCTGGCACTGTGGAGCCTGCACGCCATGGTCAACAAGCACAAGACGGCTCATCCCGAGGCATTTGCCACCGTAGCCGGGGACTTCAACAAGGCCAACCTGAAGAAATCGCTCCCTGACTTCCACCAACATGTCTCCTGCAGCACCAGAGGATCAAACACCCTTGACCACTGCTACACGACCATCAAAGATACCTATCGCTTTATCCCACGCCCTCACTTCAGAAAATCCAACAATTCAGCGATGCTGCTTCTTCCTGCATACAGGCAGCAACTGAAGAAAGCACCCCCAGAGGTGAGGACTGTACAGAGCTGGTCGGGGGAGGCAGGGGAACAACTCCAGGACTGCTTGGAGTCTGTAGACTGGGCAATGTTCAGGAACTCCCCAACGGACCTGAATGAATAAGCCACAGTCGTTACAGACCTCATAAGGAGACGTGTGGAGTACTGCGTTCCAACAAAAACCTTCCAAATGTTTCCTAACCAGAAGCCTTGGATGAACCATGATATCCACATTCTTCTGAAGGCAAGATCCTGGGCATTCAGGTCTGGCGATGCAGAGGTCTATAAGAAGTCCAGATACGACCTTGGTAAGGCCATCAAAAAGGCCAAAAGGGACTTCTGCTCTAAGCTGGAGGATGAGACGGATGTTCAGCAACTGTGGCAGTGCTTGAATGCCATCACCTCCTCCAAGGCGAAATCGGGAGGCGGCTCAAACGACAGCGAAGCATCATTCCCTGACAAGCTCAATGCGTTCTACGCACGGTTCGATAGGGAGAACACTGATGTGCCTTCCCGAGCCCCTATTCGCTCTGACGGTGTTACAGTCATAGTCACAGAGACCGACATCTGAAGATCCTTCAGGGGGGTGAACCCTCGGAAAGCGCCTGGACCTGATGGTATACCCGGTCGAGTTCTCAAGACCTGTGCAGACCAACTTGCGGGAGTTTTTGCAGACATTTTCAATCTATCACTTCTGAGGTCTGAGGTTTAAGAGGGCATCAATAATACGGTGCCCAACAAGAGTAAGGTGACGTGTCTCAATGACTATCGACCAGTGGCACTAATGTCTGTGGTGATGAAGTGCTTTGAGAGGTTTGTTACGGTGCACATCAACTCCTACCTCAACAAGAACCTCGACCAATTACAGTTCGCATACCGCCACAACAGGTCAATGGTAGATGCAATTTCACTGTCTCGCCACTCCGCACTGGACCGCTTGGACAATAAAAACACCTACGTCAGGCTGTTGTTTATAGACTACAGCTCGGCGTTTACTACCATCGTTCCTTCCAAGCTGGTTGCCAAGCTCATGGAACTGGGGCTCTGCGCATCCCTCTGCAATCGGATCCTCGACTTCCTCATCCACAGACCACAGTCTGTTCGAATTGGAAGAACCACTTCATCCTCAGTAACAATTAGAACAGGAGCACCTCAAGGCTGCGTGCTCAGCCCCCTGATTTACTCACTCTATACCCATGACTGTGTAGCTGGTCATAGTGCGAACTCCATCATCAAGTTCGCCGATGACACCACTGTGGTTGGACGAATCACAGATGGGGACGAGTCAGAGTATAGAAGTGAGATCGACCGACTGACCAATTGGTGCCAGCACAATAACCTGGCTCTCAACTTCAGTAAGACCAAGGAACTGATTGTGGACTTTAGTGGAGAGGGTCAATAACTTCAAATTCCTTTGGCATCCATATATCAGATCTTTCCTGGGCCCAGCACAATGATACAATTGTAAAGAAGGCACATCAGCGACTCTACTTCCTGAGAAGATTACGGAGATTCGGCATGTCGAAGAGGATTCTCCTAAACTTCTACAGGTGCACGGTAGAGAGCATTCTGATTGGTTGTATCGTGGCCTGGTTCGGCAACTTGAACGTCCAGCAGCGAAAAAGACTACAAAAAGTTGTGAAAATCACCGGCTTTGACCTCTCCACCGTCGAAGAGATCTATCGTAGTCGCTGCCTCAAAAAGGCAGCCAAAATCATCAAGGACCCACACCATCCTGGTCACACACTTATCACACCACTGCCATCAGGACAAAGGTACAGGAGCTTGAAGACTGTAATGTCCAGGTTCAGGAACAGCTTCTTCCCCACAGCCATCAGGCTATTAAACACAACAAATAAGCTATGAGCTCTGAACTGCAAAACACTATATTATTATTTGTTATTTGCACTATATTTGTTATTCATTGAACTTTTTCTTTTTTTCCCCGTTATATACAATGTTTACATATTCACATATGGTGTTGTGCTGCAGCAAGTAAGAATTTCATTGTCCCGTCCAGGACATATGACAATAAAACACAATTGACTCTTCCAAAATAAATCAAGGTAATTCAAATCTATTTTCATTGTTATTTACTAAGTATTTATGCTAACAATTATTTTACTTCAAATTATTTCATTAATCATTCATTTTACAACATGTCTCAAAGTAAATTAATGGGACTATAATCACCTGTTCTGTTTAGTCATTTTCTTCTAATTACAACACAGTGATTTTATTGCAACCCATCGTCACCAAACTCACAAAAATTAACATTCAATGCCTCCTATCTCAATCTTATTTTGGAGCATTTTAAATTAATGCCATCAATTTTATACTCTAATTATTTTTGACAATTCTTAATTACAGGTGGGTATTGATCATGGCTCATTTTACTGTACCTGGCATTTCTTCAATTCTCTTTTCAACTGAAATATTGTAATGTGAAGAGAATCTTGTCCTCCATTTCCAACTACACTCTCGACACCATTTGTGTCAGTCAATTCATTTTGCAGCTCCTCTACCAGATTGAACCACTCCTCTATTTTTTGCTGTTGGCTTACTTTCAAACTATTTGTATCTCTAACTTCCAAAAGGAAGTGTAAAGCTTCATCTATGCAATGTTTATAATGATAGCTTTCCACTTGTAGATGGGCCATCTGCTCTTCCAGATAATTGATCCGTTTTTTGTCCTGACTTAACAAGTCTTGTGAAGTTTGGTTGGCATGAGTAAGTAGATTTGTCCGTTGATTCTGCAGCGCCTCCCGAAGTGTTTTAATTTGTAGTTCCATTTCATCTATCCGATCCCAGTCCGGGTCATAATTTACAATCGGTTTATTTCTTATGTCTCTGGCTCTATTGGCATACTTTAGAGTGTTAAGGGATTCATCAAAGTTTGACGATGAAGGGCTAATGCAGGCAATCATTGTAGTTTTGGCATTCCCTCCAAGAGAGTCCTTAAGCAAACGAGTTATCTTAGTGTCTCTATATGGAATGTGTATACTTTTTCTCTTTGGGTCTCCAAGAGCACTAATCACATTCCCAAGCGCCAAGAGACCACTGTTTATTTGAATTGATTCCTTAAATCGTTCACCAGTGTTCCCTGTTTTCGTAACCCTTTCTGAACCGGCAAGGTCAACAAAGCAAAATTTGGATGAGATCAACTGAAATGACATCCGTGATTCTTCTATAATATTTTCACTATTATTATTTGATTGTGGCTCATTTTTAGGCCGTTTTTGATTAAGGTACATCGTGAAAATGGCATGTGATCGGCTGGAGTGTTCATTCATCTGGGTGGTGCCTGTGTGACGAGCTGCATTGCCAGACTCCAAAAGACTTATCATTTCATCTGGTGTCTCAATCTCACACTCCTTAGCCCCAATGATCACTAGAATAAACAAGGATATAGAAATAATTTTTTGCTACAATATGTTAATCAGTCTTTTGAAGGAATAACAAAACAATTGGTTTGATATTACTTTACATTGATCGTTCCTTGTGCGAGAATTCTGATGGATTGCTAGTCTTTTAACAGTTTCAAGAAAAACTGCACTGATAAAGGTGGTCAACAAGTGTTATTTTGGATTAAACCTATTTTTGAGAAAACATCAAAAATGTTCAGAATTGCAAAAATAAAGTATACAAAGGGATTTAATGGATCCATAACCTTGTGCCATTCTTCTTTCAAAGTCAAAAAGCTGCAGATGTTGTAATTCTGAAATTTATATTACTAAAAGGCTGATATTGACCACTTCCTGTTGTTCTGTATATTGATTTAAGAAAAAACGCTGCCACTTACGGCTGTGATTTTTGGCCAACTTACTCAGTCCCCCTCCGCTGCGCAGGACAAAAGGATTTTTCCCATCGATAAAAAATAAAAGAGATATTAGTGTTTAAAAAATGTTGAGATTCTCTCTCCTGAAGGCCATGCCCCTTCCGGAGGGACTATAAACCCCAGAAGTGTTGAGTGCCTCAGTCAGTCTCTGCAAGATGGGGGAGCGAGAGGGTCATGTCTTTCAGTCTGAGCTGTGAATAACACTGAACACGTGTCTACTAAACTGTGAGTGGTTTTACTGACCTGTCAGTGCCCTTAATGTGGTTTGAAAATATAGTTTGGAAATGCTAAAGCTGTGTTGCCTTTGGTTTGGAAATGCTAAAGCTGTTTTGCCTTTGGTTTGGAAATGCTAAAGCTATGTTGCCTTTGGTTTGGAAATCCTAAAGCAGTGTTGCCTTTGGTTTGGATTGCCTTGCCTAATTAAAGTTGTGTTGCCTTCTATATAATTAAAAGTCTACTCTTGACCACTTGCTGTTTGCGCTTCATATTGATTTTAGAAAAAACGCTACAACGTACGGCTGTGATTTTTTGGCCATCTTACTCAGAGTCCCCCTCCACTCATCAGGTGCCGAGGATTTTTCCCATCGATGAAAAATAAAAGAGTTATTAGTGTTTAAATGTTTTTGAGATTCTCCCTCCTGTCAATCATGCCATGAAGGCCACGTCCCTTCTGGTAGGAGGGGGGAGGGACCTACAAAACCCAGAAGTGTGGGCGTGGCTCAGTCTCTGCAAGATGGAGAAGGGAGAGGTCACAGCTCGCTGTCTTTAGTGGCCTTGCACCCTGCTTGAAAAGGTATGAAACTGCACTTGAATTTGGTGGCCTAGCACCCTGCTTGAAGTGGTAAAAACTGCACTTGAATTTGGTGGCATTGTACCCTGATTGAAATGCAATTTCAAGGAATAGCCGTGAGTCAACTGCCAGCCCACCAGCCGTGAGTGAGTGAGTGAGCAACCAGCACAACAGGCTTGATTGACTGAGCCGCCAGCCCAATAATCCATTCGGCCCACAGTCCATACTAGCTCTCTGGAAACCATTCCTACAGCCCATAACACGCATACTAGCGCTCCAGAAAGCCCCCCCCCCTATTGGCCACCAATATTGCAATTGGTGGAGAGGTGGAATATTGCGTTGGGGGGCCCAACGGGTCCCACTTAGTCTAGTATAATATAAAATGTTGGATCTATGGAGTTACGACCCAGAAATCACTCCAATGTCTCTACTTCCTTGGAAGGCTTCAGAACTTTGGAATGTCTTCTCACCAACATCTACAGATGTGTGATAGAAAGCACTTTATCAGGATGCATCACAGCTTGGTTTGGGAACAGCTCCATACAAGACTGCAAGAAATTGCAGCGAATTGTGAATGCCGCCCAAACCATCACACAAACCAACCTCCCTTCTATTGACTCAATTTATACCTTGCGCTGCCCTGGCAAGGCCAGCAGCATAATCAAGGACGAGTCGCATTCTGGCCACTCCCTTTTCTCCCCTCTCCCATCAGGAAAGTGTGAAAATGCACACCTCCAGATTCAGGGACAGTTTCTTCCCAGCTGTTATCAGGCAACTGAATAATCCTACCACAATTAGAGAATAGTCCTGAACTGCTATCTACCTCATTGATAATGAAGTACAGTACACTGTAAATAGCTCGATTGTAATCATGCACTATCTTTCCGCTAACTGGATAGCAAGTAACAAAACCTTTTCACTGCACCTCGGTGCACGTGACAATAAACTAAACTAAATTTCAATTGCAAATGTTTCAAGTTGTTCTGATAAAGAGTCTTCAACCCGAAAAGTTAACTCCATTTGCCTTTCCTCAGATCAACCTGACCTGATGAGTGTTTCCAGTATTTTGTGTTTTGATACAGTTATGTCAGTTGAATGTAGAAAATGTGAGACTATACAATTTGTTTGCAGAAAAATAGAAAAAATATTATTTTAAAATGTCGAGATGATGTTGATACAGGGGAAGATTTTAGTGGGCTGGTGCATGAAGCACTGAAAAGTACAGATAGAGTAGGCATATAGGAAGGCAAATTAAATAATGTATCAGCTTTCATTGTTGGGAGGTTGTAGTACAAGTAGAAGATCTTACTCAGATTTTACAGAACTCTGGCAAGGCTGCGTTTGATATATAGTTTGAGTTATGGACTGTACTGAAAGAAACTTGGATATTTCATGATATAATAAAAAAAAAAAGGACCTGCAGATGCTGGTTTATACCAAAGATAGACACAATATGTTGAAATAACTCATCAGGTCAGGCAGCGTCCCGGGAGATCATGGATAGGTGACAATTCAGATCAGGACACTTCTTCAGACTGATTGTTATGGGGGGGGAGGGGGGGGGGGTTGGAAGGGGGGAAACTGGTTCCCTTCCTCCACATTCTCCCCCTCCCCCCTTTCCTCTGTTAAAAGTTTGTCAACCAGTTCCATATTTCGCAATGATATAATCCCTCTTGGGCTCACATCGTCTCTAACCAACAATCAGCCTATCAGGGAACCTCTTTGCCTGAGGTTATCAGTTGTCAAACCCGATTTTTTTCTTATTTCCAGTTTCCCCGCAATCAGTCTGAAGAAGGGTCTCAACCCGAAACGTCATCTATCAGTGTTCTCCAGGGATGCTGCCTGACCCGCTGAGTTACTCCATCAATTTTTGTCTATGTTTGTATATTCCATGCTCTGCCTTTACTTCAATCATTATTATAAATTGTGCATCTGGGGTTCAACTGATCACTGTTGCATTCCATTAGTAGTACTCTTGACCCTGTGAAAATTATCTTTGTTTTCTGTCCTTTAACCAATCCCCTATCTGTACAGAGACTCAATAGAGTTGGAGGATGATGGATTGACTACAATTAGCCAATACTAACAGGAATTTAAGACAATACTGTAGATTATCTCATGAAGCTGTTGATGTTTCTGAGAGGCATTGTCAGGGTAGATCTCATTAGGATGCTTTCTCTAGCTGAAGAATACAGAACTAGGGTGGATAGTTTCAGGACAAGGGTCAACCATAGAGGACCAGATTGAAAATTCTCATTTATAAAGATGTTTATAAATCTCTGACTCTCTCTACCACAACCAGACCAGAAAGCAGTGCTGAACTACTATCTACCTCATTGGTGACTCGGATTATCTTTGATCGGACTTTGCTGGCTTCATCTTGCACTAAACTCTATTCCCTTAGCGTGTATCTATACAGTGTAAATTGGTCGATTGTAATCATGTATTGTCTTGCTGCTAACTGGTTAGCAAGCAAAAAAGCTTTTTATTGTACCTCGGTATATGTGACAATAAAATAAGCTGAACTGAAAGGCCGTGGTTACAGTCATTGGCACTGCAATGACATACTGGTTAAGTTTCTGGATTAGTATTCAGATGAACAGGCAATTGACCATATGACTGCAAATCCCGCCAGGATAACTATGAAATTTATATCAAGCAATCAGTTAATAAAAATTGGAAATGGAAAAGTTACTTCAATAATGCTGGCTGTGGAAAGCCCATCTCAGTTATTGACATGCCACATAAATGAGCATCTGGCAGTTGGTCAGTGATAAATATGATCCAAACCTCACAATAATATGATTGAATCCTAACTGACCCAAGGAGACACTTAGTTAGAACAATGATTATAGTTTAAAAAGTCAATCTTAGCAATAATATCCATTCTCTATAAAATAATAATTAAAAAAAGGTGCCAATGCTGTGATTGATGGATATTAAAAGAACATTGCTGGATTAGTTGTTATAAAGGCATCCTGCACTTTTGTTTTTTGACACGTATGATGCAGATAATACCCCTTGTCATCTCCTCTAACTTTGTAACTTTCTCCTTTCAACTGGCCAAGAAATCCCACTACGTGGTAACAGCAAAGAGATTGATATTGAAAATATCTAGTAAGTCAATCGGAGCCTTGGATACTGACTTATTTCATACATTTAACTTTGAGCACGGAAGTGTAGGAGGTGAACTGCTGCATGAGTTATCTACAGGGGGAGATGGTGCCCTTGGGCCAGTTCTATGAATTCTAACTTGTACTCCAGTTGATATGGAAGAGTATTACTAGAGATAAACTATAATTTGACTGTGTGTTATTACTGTTCCCCAACTTCTGTCCAACAAGGGTCCAATAACAGATTATTTTGTTACTTTTAATGAATTTATACCGGAATTTAGAACTAACAATGTAATCTGATATTTCTTCTTCTGGTTTCTATAATCTAAGTGATCGACAAATCCACAAAAAACCGTGACAAATCCAGCAATCTACCAAAATATGGTAGAAAGTGATGTTGTTTGTACACTTAAAAATACTTGGTTAGAAATCGTTTAGAATTTGAGCATATTTATCACAAATATATCACAATGCAATTAATAACTAATGACTTAATTCAATACTATTGCATTTCAATAGAGAAAGAGGCTCATCTATGACACCCTGTAGAAGAGAAACACATCTGGACACAGTCTAAACATTCATCACCTTAAGATAAAAAATATAATGATAAATACCAGCAGTATCTCTTAAGAAATACGATAAAGGAAATAAACAGGTCAATAATTAAACCTGAACATCAAAAAAGTAAGGTAAGCTACTGGGAACCAATCAGACAGACACCCGAGCAGTATTGTATTAAAAGTGTAACTCCACATTTTCCTGTTAGATCATAAATGATGAAGTAACAGGTTGTGTTGCAATTAAGGATGAGAGAATGCAGACATCAACTTTAATAAAATTAGTTCATTGCTTGAGTTAACTTAAAAAAACAATTGAATTACCTGTGTTTCCTTTTTCATCTTCTCGAATATGGATGTCTTTGCTGGTGCTTTGTAACTCCAAAAGGTCCCGTAGTTCTTCTTTATACACTTCAATGTAGGATACTTTCACACTAAAATCTATATTATCATTTTCCATAATGTTTTGGAAGATCTCATTAATGGCACGTGGAATAATCCCTTTCAACTCATCAGAAAATGAGGCTTTAAGACATGAAAATAAAAATAAATCTGTTTAAATTTCTAACATGTTTACCACATATGTATCACAATATAAATAATAAACTGCATAATTTAATCCAATCCTGTTTTCCTGAACTATAAATAACCTTTCTGTTGCAGATTTGGTGAGGGTTGACAAGGTGACGTGGTAAGTACACAAAACAGCTCAACACCATTTACCTTGTAGTACATGCTACAAAAGTATGCTCCATGATCTGATGCATGCTGGTGGGTACATGGATAAATTGTGTGCATGCAGTCTGTGATTTACTCAAATACCCAAAAAATACAAATTCAAAGAATCAGAAAATATAGAATCGGGGAAGGCTGTTTGACCCATTGTGTCCCTGTTCATTATCAGCCTTACTCTACTAAATATGATCAGATTTTCTGCCTCTACCACCCTTTCAGTTCCAGACCCCGACCAGCCTCCGGGTTAAAAAACTTTCCTCGCAATCAGTCATCAATCAATTGCTTTAAATCACCTTTTATCATCAGTAACTTTACACTACTATTGGCATAAAAGATTATGGCAATATCTTTATGACTGTCTATAGTTGTGACTTTTTTTTACATGTTATCAGTGTACCTAGATTCTAAAATGAAAATGAATGTTATGGAGGATCTATTACAGTTGTCCCTTCAATACAGGATGAGATTCCAAATAAAACTCCCAGAGAAAAATAGGGGAACTGCAGATGCTGGTTTACAAAAAAAAGACACAAAGTGCTGGAGTTACTCAGTGAGTCAGGCGGCATCTCTTGAGAACATTGATAGATGGCGCTTCACACTCCAGTCTGAAGAAGGGTCCAGACCCATAACGGCACCTAAAAATAACTTCTAGTCTAATTAACCCATTCTTACTGAAAATCAAAACATTATTGTGGCAATAAGATTGCAATGTTTTGTAATTAATTAAAAATAATGCAATCAAGAGTACTTATTTGGCAAATGTTAACAATCTTATTATTAATTCTAAAATTTCATTGACTATGGCGATGTAATTTATCAGTAAAATTACACCTATAGTGGATTCTAAGCAACAATTACTGTACGTATGTTTCTGTTTCTGATAATTTCTTTATTTCCCTTTGACCTTTGAGTTGCAAGTCTATGGATGAAAGTCTAGTGTCCTCCAAACTACCTACCAATGTCTCTCCAGCATTGCAGTTGTGTAATGGACTGTCCACGTTAATACTCCTACCTTATGGAGAAGCTTACCTACACGTAAGAACTACAGGTAAGAACTTACCAACATGTCCACCTCCAATTGTGTATGTTTTTCCCGATCCTGTCTGTCCATAAGCAAAAACAGTGGTATTGTAACCTTCAACTGCTGATGTCACCAAAGGCTTTACACAGGCTGAGTATACATCTTCTTGTGATGATTTTTGTCCAAATACAAGATCAAATGTGAAAGCACGATCTCTCCCAATCACAACCTGTTGTGTGTTTGGAACAACTCGAACACAAACTTGATGGTTGTGAAGGATCTCTTTTGGAAGGAGTGGCCGAATCCTCACAGCAACTTTGACTGCAATTTCTTCCATATTGGATGGCTGAAAAGTTTGAAGTTTTAAAAAAACTCTTCTACTTCTGCGCATCCATTTGAAGGTTATTTTTCTTCTACGTCCAGTTTTGAGTGCACTTAAAAGAAAAATCATTCCACTTTAAAACTTTATGACAGTGACGGATAAGTTAACTGTACCACAAAGGAAAATAACCTTTTTTTTAAATTGACACTTTAAAGAGATAATAAATATGGTGGATGGAGTAGCAGAACGGATGGAGGAGGTGAAGAGAATTCTGCAAATACTGAATTTTAAAAAGCATTTTAAAAAGAGAAAAAATGGTTAGGAAGGAGGTACAGAAAGGCTTTTGAAAATAATTAGGATGGGAGTACATATGAATTAGGCACAAGAATACATATAAACATATTAATTAGCAGCAGGGGTCCATCATTCAAATCCTCAAGCCACTTCTTTGTTTCTTTTAAAATGGATTTTTAAAATATTAAAAAATGCTTAATGTATTGGCACTCCTGACAACTTTTTTGTTCACAGATCAGAAATACTCTTCCAGGGTCAGGTGTGGACTTGTCAATGACCACTGTCCGCAGAAGATTTAATGAACAGAAATATAGAGGCTACACTGCAAGATGCAAGAAACCACTGGTTAGCCGCAAAAATAGGATGGCCAGATTCCAGTTTGCCAAGAAGTACTTAAAAGAGCAACCACAGTTCTGGAAAAGGGTTTTGTGGACAGATGAGACGAAGATTAACTTATTTCAGAGTGATGGCAAGAGCAAAGTATGGAGACCATGTATGGAGAACTGCCCAAGATCCAAAGCATACCACCTCATCTGTGAAACACAGTGGCGGGGGTGTTATGGCCTGGGCATGTATGGCTGCTGAAGGTACTGGCTCACATCTTCATTGATGATACAACTGCTGATGGTAGTAGCATAATGAATTGTATAGACACATCCTATCTGCTCAAGTTCAAACAAATGCCTCAAAACCCATTGGCCGGCAGTTCATTCTACAGCAAGACAATGATCCCAAACATACTGCTAAAGCACCAAAGGAGTTTATCAAAGCTAAAAAATGGTCAATTCGTGAGTGACCAAGTCAATCACCTGATCTGAACCCAACTGCACCTCATATTTTGTCTGGGTATCTTAGCCCCCAAAACAAGTATAAGCTAAAGATGGCTGCAAATCAGATCTGGCAGAGCATCACCAGAGAAGACACCCAGCAACTGGTAATGTTCAAGTTCAAGTTACATTTATTATCACATGCACCAATGGGTACAGTGAGATTTGAGTTACCATACAAATAAAAACACAATACACAATAGAATTTAACATGAACATCCCCACACAGCGGAATCAACGTTTTCCACTGTGAGGGAAGGCAATAAAGTTCAGTAATCTTCCTCTTTGTTCACCCGTGGTCGGGGTCTTTGAGCTCTCCTCAGTTGCCGCTATGGCGGCCCAATGTTCGTGCCCTCTCGATGGGATGATCGGAGCTCTGACGTCGGAATGGAAGAACACACTCAGCGGCTTGGAGTTTCTGAATCGGTCACATCTTACCAGAGTTTGTGACTTCCGAGTCCACAGGCCGAGCTGGGCGGAGATTCAACACTGGCGATCCTCGGCAAAAGATCCCAGACCTCCGCGATATTAAAGTCAGCGCCGGCACAGCTAGAAACTCAGCAGACCACAGCTCCACAGGGTTAATCAGCAGGGTGAAAGGACTAACAGCAGCAGGCGATGCTGCCACATTTGATGGCGCCACCTGATGGGAACCCTGATGTCCATGAATCGCAGACTTCAAACAGTCATTGCATGCAAAGGATATGCAACAAAATACTAAACATGACTACTTTAATTTACATGACAATGCTGTGACCCATCATTATGGTGCCCTGAAATGGGGGAGGGGGTGGGGGGGGGGGAGGACTATGTATAAACACTGCTGTCATTTCTACATGGTGAAAACAAAATGTATCAAAATGGCCTTTATTAAAATCTGTCAATGTGCACTTTAACCACATGTGATTTTTTTCTATTACGAATCTCAAATTGTGGAGTACAGAGGCAAATAAATAAATGATGGGTCTGTCCCAAACATTATGGAGGGCACTGTAAGTCCTGACATGATGTTGATGAATGATGGAATAAGCTTGAAAGGCCAAATGTCGCCACTGTCGCCTTTTTCCTGTGTTCTTATCTCTGTCAATATAGGCTATTAAGTAATTATAGAGCTGCTGTCTCACAACAAAGACCCAGGTTCAATCCTGACCGGATTCTGTCTGGAGTTGGCACAATCTCCCTGTGATTATGCGGGTTTCCTCTTCCCACATCCCAAAGACTTGTAGAATTGCAGGTTGATTGGCCTCTGTAAATTGCTTCTAGTGTGCAGGGATAACATAGAATGTACGAGTGGGTGATTGATGGCCAGCGTGGACACAGTGGTCCGAAGGGCCTGTTTCCATGCTGTATCTTTCAATTTAATTCAAAATGTAAATTTGTAAAATCCAGCTAAGACAGTTAATTCTCTTTTTAAAAGAGTGATAAAGCAAATCCAAGAAGCTGGTCCAAATACTTACGATACTTACACAATAATCATGATCAAAATAAACCTCTTGCAATCCATCTTTTCATATATCCAAGCCCTGGGTATCTTTGACCTGACAGAGTCATACAGCATGGAAAAAAGCCCTTCGCCAAAACTTGTCCAAGATAACCTATCTAGCCTGTCCCATTTGCCCGTGTGTTTGGCCTACATCTCTCTAAAACTTTCCTATCCAGTACTTTGCCAAATGTTTTTACTGAAACTGCTGAACCCCAAACATAATTTGCCCATTCTCCTGCATAAATGCTGCCTGATGGGATGAGTTCTTTCAGCACTGTTTTTTTCTTAAGTTTCCAGTACCTGTAGTTTCTGGTGTCCCCTGGATATCTTAGCCCGCCTTCCTCAGAAACAGCTACCATGACTTACCAAGTCAACATGGATTTATGAAAGGGAAATCTTGCTTGATTAATATTCTGGAATTTTTTGAGGATGTGACAAGTAAAATGGATGAAGGGGTACCAGTGTATCTAGACTCTCAGAAAGCCTTTGATAAGGCCTCACACGGGACCAAAATTAGAGCACATGGTATTGGGGGTAGGGTGGTGACATGGATAGAAAATTGGTTGGGAGACAGGAAGCAAAGAGTAGGAGTGAACGGGTCCTTTTCAGAATGGCAGGCAGTGGCTTGTGGAGTGCCGCAAGGCTCGGTGTTGGGGCCGCAACTGCTTACCATATATATTAATGATTTAGAAGAGGGAATTAGGAGCAATACTAGCAAGTTTGCGGATGACACAAAGCTGGGTGGCAATGTGAACTGTGAAGAGGATGTTAGGAGGTTGCAGGGTGACCTGGCCAGGTTGAGTGAGTGGGCAGATGCGTGGCAGATGCAGTATAATATAGATAAATGTGAGGTTATCCACTTTGGCGGCAAAAATAAGGGGGCATATTATTATCTCAATGGGGTTAGGTTAGGCAAGGAGGAGGTGCAGCGAGACCTGGGCTTCCTTGTACACCAGTCACTGATAGTTGGCGTGCAGGTACAACAGACAGTGAAGAAAACTAATGGAATGTTGGCCTTCATAACAAGAGGATTTCAGTATAGGAGTAAAGAGGTTCTTCTGCAGTTGTAGAGGGCTCTGGTGAGACCACATCTGGAGTATTGTGTCCCGTTTTGGTCTCCTAATTTGACGAAGGACATCCTTGTGATTGAGGCAGTGCAGCGTAGGTTCACGAGATTGATCCCTGGGATGGCGGGACTGTCATATGAGGAAAGATTGAAATGACTAGGCTTGTATTCATTGGAGTTTAGATGGATGAGGGGGAAATCTTATAGAAACATATAAAATTATAAAAGGACTGTTCAAGCTAGATGCAGGAAAAATATTCCCAATGTTGGGTGGAGTCCAGAACCAGGGGCCACAGTCTTGGAATAAAGGGGATGCTATTTAAGACTGAGGTGAGAAAAAATCTTTTCATCCAGAGAGTTGTGAATTTGTGGAATTCCCAGCCACAGTGGAAATCACTGGATGGATTTAAGAGAGAGTTAGATAGAGCTCTAGGGGCTAGTGGAATCAAGGGATATGGGGAGAAGGCAGGCACGGGTTATTGATTGGGGACGATCAGCCATGATCACAATGAATGGTAGTAAGGCAGTAAAGAAAGCGAATGGTATGTTAGCTTTCATTGCAAAAGGATTTGAGTATAGGAGCAGGGAGGTTCTACTGCAGTTGTACAGGGTCTTGGTGAGACCACACCTGGATTATTGCGTACAGTTTTGGTCTCCAAATCTGAGGAAGGACATTATTGCCATAGAGGGAGTGCAGAGACGGTTCACCAGACTGATTCCTGGGATGTCAGGACTGTCTTATGAAGAAAGACTGGATAGACTTGGTTTATACTCTCTAGAATTTAGGAGATTGAGAGGGGATCTTATAGAAACTTACAAAATTCTTAAGGGGTTGGACAGGCTAGATGCAGGAAGATTGTTCCCGATGTTAGGGAAGTCCAGGACAAGGGGTCACAGCTTAAGGATAAGGGGGAAATCCTTTAAAACCGAGATGAGAAGAACTTTTTTTTCACACAGAGAGTGGTGAATCTCTGGAACTCTCTGCCACAGAGGGTAGAGTGGGGGGTAAGAGGGATTGGCAGGGATCACCAAGGTACATTGTTGAGTGGTGTGACAGCCGCAGGGAAGAAGCTGTTCCTGGACCTACTGGTCCGGCAACGGAGAGACCTGTAGCGTCTCCCGGATGGTAGGAGGGTAAACAGTCCATGGTTGGGGTGAGAGCAGTCCTTGGCGATTCTGAGCACCCTTCGCAGACAACGCTTGCTTTGGACAGACTCAATGGAGGGGAGCGAGGAACCGGTGATGCGTTGGGCAATTTTCACCACCCTCTGAAGTGCTTTTCGGTCGGAGGCAGAGCAGTTGCCATACCATACTGTGATACAGGTGGTAAGGATGCTCTCGATGGTGCAACGGTAGAAGTTCACCAGAATCTGAGGAGACAGATGGACCTTCTTCAGTCTCATCAGGAAGAAGAGACGCTGGTGAGCCTTCTTGACCAGAGTTGAGGTATTGTGGGTCCAAGAGAGGTCATCGGAGATGTTCCCCCAGGAACCTGAAGCTGGGAACACGTTCCAACTCCGTCCCGTTGATGTGGATGGGGGTGTGCGTGCCGCCCCTAGACTTCCTGAAGTCTACAATGAGCTCCTTGGTCTTCTTGGAGTTAAGGGCCAGGTTGTTGTCAGCGCACCATGCTGCTAGGAGCTGGACCTCCTCCCTATAGGCCGACTCATCGTTGTTGCTGATGAGGCCAATCACCGTTGTATCATCTGCATACTTGATGATGGTGTTAGTACCATGTACAGGTGTGCAGTCGTAGGTGAAGAGGGAGTAGAGGAGGGGGCTCAGCACACAGCCCTGTGGAACGCTGGTGTTCAGGGTGAGGGTTGAAGAGGTGTGCTTGTCTAACCTAACAGACTGGGGTCTGTTGGTTAGAAAGTCCAGTATCCAGTTGCAGAGGGAGGGGTCGATGCCCAGGTTACCGAGTTTGGTGATCAGTTTAGAGAGTGTTGAATGCTGAGCTGTAATCGATGAACAGCATTCTTACGTAAGTGTCTCTGTTGTCGAGGTAGGAGAGGGCGGAGTGAAGTGCCATTGAGATGGCATCCTCCATACTCCTGTTCTTGCGGTAGGCAAACTGATAGGGATCCAATGTGGGAGGTAGGCAGCCTTTGAGGTGTGCCAGGACCAGCCTCGCGAAGCACTTGGTGATGATGGGAGTAAGTGCAACTGGGCGGAAGTCGTTGAGGCCCGCCGCAGCGGAGTGTCCTGGCACCGGCACGATGGAGGTGGTTTTAAGGCACGCGGGGACAACTGCTTGGGCAAGTGACAGGTTGAAGATGTCAGTCCAGACGTCTATCAGCTGCGCAGCACAGGCCCTGAGGACGCGCCTGGGAATGCTGTCAGGGCCAGCAGCCTTACGTGCATTAGTCCTACTCAGTGCCACGTACACGTCGTAGGGGGTGAGTGTGAGGAGCTGGCGATCAGCAGGGATCGAAGGTAAAGGAAATGAAGGTAAAGAGAAGCGAGAGCTAAAGGGAGCTAAAGTGCTTGGTAAACATTGGCCGTGCAGATATCGGAATTGAAAATATTGGGAATTATCGCGTTTGCTCACTGCATTTCATCAACAGTAAGGCATTTGTGTTTTTTCTTGAATCCTTTGGTATCTAAAAAGTCTCAGAAGTGATCAATCTGGCTTTAAATTTTTCTTCAGATGCGTTTTCATTTTGTATGTAAAAACCAACATGAGAACCATGGGCCATTTAAAAAAATTTTAAGGCCAGATTTATCACTTCTGAAACTTTTTAGATGCCAAAGGAATCAAGAAAAAACACAAATAATGGCTTAAGTTGATGAAATGCAGTGAGCAAACGGCCAATGTTCGCTAAGCACTCTGGCTGTTGTTGTCACTTCAGCTCCCGCTTCTATCTACCGTCATTTCTCCTCATGTTTGGAATTGTGAAGTAGGCTAAATGTCTCACACGCTTATCCCGATTTCCATAATTATTTACAGCGCAAAAATTGACAATTTCAGTGGGTTTTAACGGGCCCGCTACGCCGGAAACAATGGTAAGTGCCTGCATGCAGTTCATCGCGTGTACTCCATTTGGAGTAGCGTAGCAACAGTACGGGTCATAGGTCGTGACCCGACTGCTGTGAAACCTCCCTATTCTACATTTTCCTTGATTTACATCCCCTTTGATGTCTCGTTTTCACACCCTACACTTCCTTATCTCTGTGTCTCCCTCTCCCCTGACTTTCAGTGTCTCGACCCAAAACGTCACCCATTCCTTCTATCCAGAGATGCTGCCTGTCCCGCTGAGTTACTCCAGCATTTTGTGAATGTCTTCGGTGTAAACCAGCATCTGCAATTCATTCCTATACTTCTCATCTACTCCCTGTCCTTTCGGGGCAATTTACAGAGTTCAGTTAACTCACAAACCAGCACCTCTTCGGAATGTGGGAGGAACCCGGTGCACCCGGAGGAAACCCTCCTGATCACAGGGAAAACGTGCAAACGCCACACAGTCAGCACCCGAGGTCAGGATCGAACCCGGGTCTCTGCTGCGGCTCCACCAGCTATTCCGCCCTTCGCACTCGCGTTTTCACTGATCTGTAGCGTTCAACTTACCTATTTACCGTGGCTACGCTTACCTGCCGCCCGACCTCTTGCACCGGTGTCCAGGCGGCGCCTCGACCCGGGCCTCTGCCGCCAGCTCTGTTTATGGTTGTCGCCTAGCAACATGGCGGATGGCGGGGCCTCGGCGCAGCCTCACGCCGCCGCGTCAAGATGGCGGCCGGCGCATGCGCTCCACACTGCCGCCATCAACAAAGATCAGAGTGGAATGGTAATGATACCCGGAAGTCGGTCGGGTTGAGCATTAAGTGTTTAAGATTTTTGGAGGGCAGGGTAAAGTGCAAAGCATTGATCATTAAGTGCCTTGGTCCAAAGATCTTTGTATTGGATTACACAGGAGTGGAGTATCTTGCTCCGCTCTTTGACCTTTGGCCATCAGTGCTCAGGGCAGGACAGAGCGCGAGTTGTTCCCGGGCAGTTGCAGCGATGGTGAGCAGGTCTGTGAATGCAGCGGCATTGGAAGGTGTGAGAGTGTTGTGTACCGTTGGTGGGAGAAGTTGGAGCTCGTCGAGTCCCCAAGCCTCCACGCTGGACACCAGCCGTTCTTTCTTCATCCTTAAGCAGGGTGATGTCATTCCACCGACCTTCTGTTCCAAGAATGTATTGAAGTTATCGGAGAGGGACACATTGTTGCCTGCAATACTGCTGACTTCACTTTGTAGCCCGTTATAACATGCATGCTTTGCCACAATTGATGGCTGTCAGAGTGGTTATCCTGAGATTCTAGCCTGGTCCAGAATTCCCTCTTGGCATCTTTGAATTTGTTTCGAATGTTGCAAATGGATTTCTTGGGTAGCTTGGGATTGTTTGACCTCAACACTGCATATGTGGACGTCCCAAACGATGAACGAGGAGTCAATTAACTGGGTATTAGTTACAGACACCCCCAATGTTTCCTTTTGGTCCGAAAATGATGATAACAATTGTTTGATTAAGTACAAAGGCAAACTGCATAGTGGTTTTTGGTCGCTTTGTGCTGCTATTAACAGAGCATTAGATGAAGGTTAGTTCCATGTTGGATTTTTTCCTTTTATCTTTTTGCTGATTAGAAAAAGATGAGTATAGGGTGATTTCACCAAATGTCAAATGGGCGTAGATCCCCCCCTCACGTGACCGAAAATTTTAACTGGAGGATATCTCAGTTTGGTACATCTTAAAATCAACACGCACTTTCACCGGTTCATTCCGCCGCTTTTTGAGCTTCAGTTTTCTCTTGCTAGTCGGGGTGACCTGAAGCACAGCGACCTATCTTTTTGATAGAAAGTAAGGAAATTACAAGAGGAACTGAAGGTAGAAAACAGCGGAAGTGAACAGCCGACATTTGCCGTGGAGATTTAAAGATCCAAAATATCGGGAATTATCGCGTTTGCTCGCTGAATTTCATCAAAAGTAAGTTAATAATTCCTTACTTTTGTACCGACATGTACATGTCCGAACATGTACTGAACTGAGATATGTCCTCCAGTTAAAAATTTCGGTCACGTGAGGGGGGATCTACGCTCATTTGAACTTTGGTGAAATCACCCTATTGCAGTGTATGCAATGTGTTAGGTTCAGAGTCCACCATTTCCTCTATGTGTTCAAATCATAACATTTTGGGCATTTATAATCTTGATATTAATATTAATGATATTAGACTTAAAATTCAGATGGAGATAGTGAAATACAATTCATTTTAATTTTCCTTTCATTCATTATAAGAAGTAATTAAAGAATAAAATAATTCCCATTATGCAATGTCTTCTCATTCTCAGCATGTAAAAGCACTTCATAGCCATTTCAATATTTTTATGGTATGTAATTTGTAAGCTAAAACAGCAATTTTTTACAGATACATATACCTGGAACTTGGTGGCAATTGAGGGATATATTTCACTGGAAGAAAACTCACTTATTATAAAGCTAATCTTCCTTTCACACAAAAACACAAAGTATAATGTATTCATTTCATTCATCATCGTTGAAAACATTAGCGACGCAGTGGTGCTGGTTTCCAACGGGGATGGTGACTAAAGCACGCACATCTGTCCTCCAGTTCCTGCGGATTTCCGCCACTAGTAGTATAGGATTTTGGTGTGTGTGTTTTATCATCATTCCTTACAATGCTATGTACGACAGTGATCGCAACTTCTACTGAAGTGTGGATGGCCATTACTAGAGGTTCATCCGCCCTTTGACGGGTCTTGTTTTTGGTCGTGCTGGGGCTCCACAGCCACTTAGCAAACAAAACTCCCCCTGACCTGACCTGAACCTACGGCAGCAACTTTTGACAAATGGATATATCTGATAAATGAAACATATAAGATTGTTAAGGGCTTGGACACGCTGGAGGCAGGAATAATGTTCCCGATGTTTGGGGAGTCCAGA
The DNA here is from genome assembly GCF_028641065.1 of Leucoraja erinaceus. Taxonomy (NCBI): domain Eukaryota; kingdom Metazoa; phylum Chordata; class Chondrichthyes; order Rajiformes; family Rajidae; genus Leucoraja; species Leucoraja erinaceus. The sequence continues at coordinate 75,150,809 of NC_073379.1, read as the reverse complement.
ACCAGGGGCCACAGTTTAAGAATAAGGAGTAAGCCATTTAGAATGGAGACGAAGAAACACTTTTTCTCACAGAGAGTGGTGAGCCTGTGGAATTCTCTGCCTCAGAGGGCGGTGGAGGCAGGTTCTCTGGATGCTTTCAAGAGACACCTAGATAGGGCTCTTAAAATAGCGGAGTCAGGGGATATGGGAAGAAGGCAGGAATGGGGTATTGATTGGGGATGATCAGCCATGATCACATAGAATGGCAGTGCTGGCTCGAAGTGCCGAATGGCCTACTCCTGCACCTATTGTCTATTGTCAATTATTTGTTATCCTCCTATTCCCCCTACTTCCAAGGCTTTGTGGTATACTGTCTGAAGTCCAATTGATATGGAGATCTTTGTGCTGTCCATACCTTAGTATTGCAGTGTATGCTTATGGCTGTGCCTCAGGTGGGAGATTTCCTTTCAAGAAGACGCAACTGTGGTCCAGATTAATTTCCCTTTTGGTCACGATGACCGGACAGCAGTGCAGTTTGCACAGTGGACTGTTCCAGGAGCTGAGCACGATAACTTACAATACTTTAAAATATATCAGTGATGTCTACTAATCAATGGCTATGCCAACTTACAAATAGCAAATTAATTTCAAACTTATAGATCTAATTATGCTGTACCATGTTTTGTTCGATATCAAAGCTTTATTTAGTTAATTAATTTTTCACTTTCTCCTCAAGATTTAACAAAGAAATGGAGTCATTACTGCCGCCAAAAGAAGCTGGAAAATTTATAGCTGAAAATAGTAAAGATGTCTTTATTGTAGATGAAGGAGTCAAAAAGGTTGCAGAAATGCTATTTGAAAAGAGAAATACAAAGGAACTTGACCCAACAGGATGGAAGTTGCTCCATGAGCTGAATCCCCAAATGATGAACGAGGAGTCAATTAACTGGGTGTTTGTTACAGACACCCTCAATTTTTCCTTTTGGTCTGAAAATGATGATAACAAGTGTTTGATTAAGTACAAAGGCAAACTGCATAGTGGTTTTTGGTCGCTTTGTGCTGCTGTTAACAGAGCATTAGATGAAGGTTAGTTCCATGTTGGATTTTTTTTCTTTTATCTTTATAATGCTGATTGGAAAAGAGTATAGTATAGTGTATGCAATGTGTTCAGTTCAGAGTCCACCATTTCCTCTAGGTGTTCAAATCATAGCATTTTGGGCATTTATATTCTTGATATTAATATTAATGATATTAGATTTAAAGTTCAGATGGAGATAGTAAATACAATTAATTTTAATTTTCCTGTCATTCATTATAAGAAGTAATTAAGGAATAAAATAATGCCCATTATGCAATGTCTTCTCATTCTAGGCATGTAAAAGCACTTCATAGCCATTTCAATATTTTTATGGTATGTAATTTGTAAGCTAAAACAGCAATTTTTTACAGATACATATACCTGGAACTTGGTGGCAATTGAGGGATATATTTCACTGGAAGAAAACTCAGTTATTATAAAGCTAATCTTTCTTTCACAAAAAAACACAAAGTATAATGTATTCATTTCATTCATCATCGTTGAAAACATTAGCGACGCAGTGGTGCTGGTTTCCAATGGGGACGGTGACTGACGCACCACACATCTCTGTCCTCCAGTTCCTGCGGATTTCCGCCGCTGGAAGTATAGGATTTTGGTGTGTGTGTTTTATCATCATTCCTTACAATGCTATGTACGACAATGATCGCAACTTCTACTGAAGTGTGGATGGCCGTTGGCTCGCTAGACGTTCATCCGCCCTTTGACAGGTCTTGTTTTTGGCTCTGCTGGGGATCCACAGCCTCCTCCTCACCTGTCAAACCAGGTGCGGGAGACTGTTTAGTCGCCGACTATCTGACCATGGAGCAGGTAGCACGGGATTACATGGTACCCGTGGCAGGGGGACTCCCCCTGACCTGACCTGGCCTGCTGTAAGTGTAAAATTATTTTTTTGCATGGAAATATGAAGTGAGGGTATACTGAGAGAATATTAAATTGAACCAAGTTTACATTATGATGACATTGAGTTATCTTCCATTCCAAATGTATGGCTTGACTAGGAACCCTGGCTAGCTTCCCTTTTCACCCACTCCAGTGTTATCTATTGTTCGTCTCATATTACAGACCATCATAAATAAGGTGCAACTTTGGAGAAATTATGAAGTGCTTTTGATGAAATGCTGTACAGTGAATACAAATCAAAAATTGTAGATGTGGGGAAACCTGAAATAAAATAGGGAATGCTGGAAACATTTAGCAGGCCTGGCAACTTCTGTGGGAAGAGAAATGGAGTTAACATTTCAAATCAAAACCTCTTCATCAAAACTTTATTTCATTCTGAACTGTTAACTTTCCCTTTTCATAGATTCTGTCTGACCTGATGAGTTGTTTCGGCATTTTCAGTTATCTTGTGCTATACATGATATCTTGATCAAAACCTGAGGGTTTGTTGTTATTTTTTGGTGTTTGTTTATTTTATAATAAGGCATTCCGATCACCAGTGCGTCATATTTTGCCAATATAACACTTGAACAACTGAGAAACGTGCTGTCTTCAGAATCTGATGTTCCAATGCCACTGATTGAAGAACGTCTCAGAGTGCTTAAGGAAGCTGGAAATGTTTTGCTGGAAAAGTTTGATGGTTCCTTCCTTAACTGCATTAAGAAGAGTGAAAATAATGCTCAGAAGCTGCTAATGCTTGTGGTGGAAAACTTTCCTTCATATAGAGATGAAACTGTCTTTCAGGTGAGTCTTTTGTGTTTAAGTTATTTTGTCAGTGGCAACACGATAGCCAAGATACTGAATAACACAATTGCAAAGTAGTTCAATGTGTTGGCTTGTAGCCATTAAAGACATGCACCCAGCATCATAAAATGGAGCACTAAAATCCTTGGGACTTTGTGCATCAGTTTCCAGTATCAGAGATTCGTTGCTTGTTGTGATTGGAGTGTGGTGTTCCCAGGACTGATTAGTGCCGGACTGTAATGGCATCAAGATTCATAGTGACTGCTACAGGGAGATGCAGGGTTTCTTTCGAGGGGCATGTGGGTGGTGGGAAGAGAAGAGACGAGTAGGGTGATGATCCAAAGGCCAGGTGTGCATCAGGCATAGGTAGAAAGGCGGTTGGTTCTGAGATGATTGTGACCTAGAGGGTGGTGCTGGGGATCTGATTGGGGCATTAGACCAGGGAGTTTAGAGGATGTTAGGTTGAGTCATTGTGGCGTCAGAACCCAAGAAAGGAGGGATCCCTGATCGCAACGGAGCTAGTGACAGGGGGGTAAATAGTGACAGGGGGATACAGTAAACACAGTACCTGGAAACAACGGAGAGGCCTCCATTATGTCCGGAAACGTGGCCGATGGACAGGACATCAGGTCAGACTGAAGCGCAGGGTGACTTCGACCCCCTCCCTACCATCCTAATGACCAATAAACAGACCCTTGAAAACAAAGTGGAGGACTTAAGGGCAAGGCAGCTTTACCAAAGGGAGCTGAGGGAATGCTCTGTGTTCTGTTTCACAGAGACATGGCTCGCCCCCAGCTCCCCAGACTCAGCAGTCCAGCCTGAAGGTTTCTCCGTCCATCGCATGGACCGTACACTGGCATCTGGGAAAGGGAGAGGGGGGGCGTCTGCCTCATGGTCAACTCTGCGTGGTGCTCAGATGTGGCAGTCCTATCCAACTCCTACTCTCCACACCTCGAACACCTGGCTGTGAAGTGCCGTCCCTTCTAGCTACCGAGGGAATTCACATCCACCACCTCCATCATCCTGACCGCAGTCTACATCCCTCCCCAGGCTGATGTCCATCTGGCACTGGGGGAGCTGCACGCCGCGGTCAACAAGCACCAGACTGCTTTCCCCGAGGTGTTTACCACCATAGCCAGGTACTTCAACAAAGCCAACCTGTAGAAATCGCTCCCTAACTTCCACCAACATGTCTCCTTCAGCACCAGAGGATCAAACACCCTCGACCACTGCTACATCAAAGAAGCCTATCGCTCTATCCCTCGCCCTCACCAGTAAATCCGACCATACCGCGGTGCTGCTGCTTCCTGCCTACAGGCAGCAATTAAAGAGCGCACCCCCAGAGGTGACGACAGTACAGAGCTGGTGAGGGGGAGGGAGCCAGAGGAACAACTGCAGGACTGTCTGTAGACTGGGCAATGTTCAGGGACTCGGCAACGGACCTGAATGAATACGCCACAGTCGTTACAGACTTCATAAAGAAATGTGTGGAGGACTGCATCCCAACAAAAACCTTCTGAGTGTTTCCTAACCAGAAGCCTTGGATGAACCATGAGATCCGCACTCTTCTGAAGTCCAGATCCCGGGCATTCAGGTCTGGAGATGCAGAGGTCTACAAGAAGTCCAGATACGACCTTGGTAAGGCCATCAAAAAGGCCAAAAGGGACTTCTGCTCCATGCTGGAGGATGAGACGGATGTTCGGCAACTGGCAGGGCTTGAATGCCATAGCCTCCTACAAGGCGAAATCAGGAGGCAGCTCAAATGTCAGCGAAGCATCACTCCCTGACGAGCTCAATGCGTTTTATGCATGGTTTGATAGGGACTGATGTGCCTTCCCGAGCCCCCATTCGCCGTGATGGTATACAACCCATTCAGTCACAGTCACAGAGGCCGACGTCAGAAGATCCTTCAGTGGGGTAAATCCTCGCAAAGCGCCTGGACTTGATGGTATACCCGATCGTGTTCTAAAAACCTGTGTGAAGTTTTTACGGACATTTTCAACCTCTCACTACTGAGGTCTGAGGTTCCCACCTGCTTTAAAAGGGCATCAATAATACCGGTGCCCAAGAAGAGCAAGGTGACGTGCCTCAATGACTATCAACCAGTGGCACTAATGTCTGTGGTGATGAAGTGCTTTGAGAGGTTGATTTTGGCGCATATCAACTCTTACCTCGACAAGAACCTCGATCCACTGCAGTTCGCTTACTGCCACAACAGATCAATGGTGGATGCAATCTCACTGGCTCTCCACTCTGCTCTGGACCACTTGGACAACAGAAACTCGTATGTCAGACTGTTATTCATTGACTACAGCTCGGCGTTTAACACCATCATCCCCTCCAAGCTGGTTACCAAGCTCTCAGATCTGGGTCTCTGTGCACCCTTTTGTAATTGGGTCCTTGATTCCATAGACCACATCCATAGACCACAGTCTGTCCGTATTGGTCGAAATGTGTCATCCTCGATAACAATCAGCACGGGAGCACCTCAAGGCTGCATGCTCAGCCCCCTGCTGTACTCGCTCTATACTCATGATTGTGTAGCTGGAAATAGTGCGAACTCCATCATCAAGTTCGCCTACAACACCACTGTGGAACAAGTCACTGATGGTGAAGAGACAGAGTATAGAAGTGAGATCGACCGATTGACCAAATCGTGCCAACACAATAACCTGGCTCTCAACACCAGCAAAACCAAGGAACTGATTGTGGACTTTGGAAGGGGTAGGATAGTGACCCACAATCCCGTTTATATCATTGGGACGATGGTGGAAAGGGTCAAGAAGTTGAAATTCATGGGTGTGCATATTTCCGAAGATCTTTCCTGGTCCCAGCACACTGATGCAATTATAAAGAAAACACATCAGCGCATCTACTTCCTGAGAAGATTACGGAGAGTCGGTATGTCAATGAGGACTCTCTCGAACTTCTACAGTAGAGAGCAAACTGGCTGGTTGCATCAATGCTTGGTTCGGCAACGAGCGTCCAGGAGCGGAAAAGAATGCAGAAAGTTGTGACCACTGGCCAGTCCATCATCGGCTCTGACCTCCCCACCATCGAAGGGATCTATTGCAGGTGCTGCCTCAAAGGCTGCCTACATCATCAAGGACCCACACCATCCTGGCCACTGCCATCTCTCCGCTGCCATCAAGTAGAAGGTACGGGAGCCTGAAATCTGGTACATCCAGGTTCAGGAACAGCTACTTTGTGTGCGTGTGTGTGTGTGTTGGGGTGAGGATGAAATGGGGGACAAGTGTAGGATGGGGGGGGGGGGGGGGTGGGGGGGAGAATCAATGTGAGGCGGATAGGGAGACCAGTGCAGGATGAATAGATGGGGGGGGGGGGGGGGGAAAGCACAGGGGGTGTGAGGACTGAATAAAGGCGGGAATGGGGATCAGTGCGGGATGGAGAGGAGGGGTCTCAGGATAAGGGGGTGGAAGGGCTGGAGAGAGAGAGAGCACACATCGGACAGGGACAGCATCCCGCCCAAAAGGGGAGGCAATTGGAATCTCCTTGCCACCGCCTCCCCTCCCGAGGGTTTGTTTTGAAAGCAGCGGCTGCAATCAGGACTGGCGGGGTGCGGCAGGAGGAGGAGTCATTCGCTCTGACCCTCCATCACACCGCACCTAGTATCTTTGGACGCACTAGTCGCCGCCGACACGAAACGTCACGTTCCTTTTCTCCAGAGTTGCTGCCTGACCTGCTGAGTTACTCCAGTTTTTTGTGTCTGGTTTCCGTATAAATCTGCAGTGCTAAGCCGGGCATTTAGGTTGCCCGGCGGCATTTTAGGTGGCCAATGGCACCCGGGCAACCGCTAATTTCGAGCCTCTATGCTATATAGATACACTGTATTTATGCTTTCAATACTCTGTTGTGCTGCAGCAAGTAAGAATTTCATTGTTCTATTTGGGACACATGACAATAATCTCACTTGATTTGACTTGGTAGATTAGGATCTATGATGAGGACTGAGGAGGAATGGCAAGAGCAGGTTTTCACTCCTGGGACTATGCCAGGAGACTAATGCTGCGAATGTAGAGCATCCATAGTTCCTGTCCGATTTCTGGTGACTGGCTCCCATCTCTCGAGATATGTGGAGACTGAATTGTGAAGTAGAATTAGCTGGAAAGCTTTCCTCGAAGCAAATGTATGCGCCAGCAGCAGGAAGAAATTTGTTTTGTTTTTGTAGATAATTCACATTGTAAACTGTCTCTCTACCAAAACTGAGCTTGAGTCTGCACAATCAATCCTCATCATTAATGTGCTGCAGTCTACGGCTCTTGTTCACAAACTGTACTGTGATCATACAAGCCTCAATTACACCAGTTATGGTGCAGAATTAAGGACCTGTCCCACGAGCATGCGACTCCATGCGGTAAGCGTGACCAAAGTGGTCGCTTGAGCCGTACAGCTCACGGGGCCGGTCCCACTTCGATCGCCGGAGCCGTATGGAGTTGTGCGGAGCTGGTCTCGACATTGCGCGGGGCTCCGAAAAACTGACCGTGTTCAAAAATTCCGCGCGGCAACAGCCTGCCGGCCCACAGCCGCCTCAACGCCGTACGTCACGCGCGAACTTCCCACAGACTTCGTTCAAACTTCATGTCACTCACTCGACCTCCGCGCGGCCCCCGCTTCTGGTTAGGTCGCGCTTGCCGCATGGAGTCGCATGCTCATTGGACAGGCCCTTTATGATTTTATAATATACCTAGGTATATTTTTGTTTTATTTTCACAGGAAGGGGGTGCAAGGGTATTTACCCACCAGTGGCACTGTGTAATATATCAAATTCTCAAACCACCAGAATTGAGAGATAATTTATTAAGATTGATGACACCAAATGTAATAAATATTCTGTATCTTTATGATTATTTTTCCTCTGTCATTTAGGGAAAGAAAGTTGCTTTCTATAAAAGGGCACAGATCCTTGTAGCAGACATCTGGGGACTCCTGGAAGGAAAGGGGTATGGTTTATTTCATGATATTGCTAGTCTGTCTATGTTTGCAGACTACAGAATCCCTCAGGCACTTGTCTACCTTGGAGCCATGAAGTATTCACAAGAACTCATGGATAAACTCAAACAAGGTTTGTAATCAATTTAATACCATTGGAGAGCAATTGTGTGGAAGGTGCTACACCATTTTATGTTAACACAGGAATCTCTTTCTCAGCTATGTTTTTTGGTGAACACACCATGAAGTCCATGGACAAAATGAATCGGCTAATGCCAAATGATCAATGTTAACTCTTTCAAATATTGGTGAACACTAAGATATATCAAGATCTATTTCCATTGTCGTTACTATTTATCTGATACATTGGAGCTCCGCTTGGGCAGTGCGCCTGAAATTTTGTTGTATGTATTTACAATGACAAAGTGTATTATTATCTATTAAGCAATCCACCTGGAGCGAGCTGTTGTGTATTTGAAGAAATATTGACAAATTATGTACATTTTATGCAAACACAGAGCAAACAGTAAATGCCAGAATTTTGCAAGCAAAGTAAAGATTCTGTAGAATTCTGTTTTGGTACATTAGTCAAAAAAACCAGCACATCATTTCGTAATTTATTGTGCAATATGGTAAACATTTCCAAAATTAACTTTCATTTTTGACACAAGTTCATTGGCTGCAAACACTATCTAGGTCCCTATAACAAAAATGTCATGTATGGTGCTGAATTAGTTCCTTTATTATTATTATTTTTAACGTGTATGAAGTATTAGTTGTTTTCTTTTACTTGGGATCTGCATCGGCCCTAGTCGGATTATTGTTTGGTCATCTCTTTGAAACCTATTCAGCAGTTCAGAAGAAGTTGAGTTTTCAAGGGTGTATGAGTTTTAAACATCCTTACTTGGTCTCCCGCTGTAGTGCCCTGGAACAAAAAAGTCCCGGAAGTGGGGCTGGTAGTCTTTATACATTCCTCTTGTTTCATTCTAAATGGTGAGAAAGCCACGTGTACCACAGTGCTTTTGACAAAGGAGATTTCAGATGCAAGATGATAATACAAGCTACAGATTTTGAACTGTGGAAGACTGTGTCTCCCAGTGCTGGGGAAATGTAAAACTAGCATAACATATTAATTAAGGTGCAAAAGAAAACTGAACCGGGAAATCACACCCTATTTGAATTAAATGAGTGTTCTCTAGTAACTGAAGCATCCCTGACACCCATTCTTCTATTTCTCCTCCCAGGGCCTGCCTTAAGCCGATTGAACCAATTGCTCCCAATTGTGCCCCGCGCTAGAGTAATCCAAAGCTCCGCTCTAGGATCTTTGGAGTAATCTACTCTTGGCTTGGGTAGATCTACCCCGAGTGGAGGAGGGAGGGAGGGGTGGAGATGGGGAGGTCCCTCACGGTCCCAGGGCATCGCTCCCGCCCCTCCAGTCGCCGTGCTTCATGCACACAGCCCGGCTCCACCCCTCTCTCTCCCCGGGGAGATGCGGTGAACAATACAGGGCAGGCCGGGGTTTGGAGCAACGTTTACGAGCCTCGGCTCACACACGTTCGCCCGGACCCCAGCATCCGCTCCCACCACCAGCCCTCTCCCTCCCTCCTCATCTTCCCTTCCTTCCCTTCTTCCCTCCTCTCCTTCCCTCCCTCCTTCCTTTCTCTCTTTTCCCTTCTCTCCTTCTTTCCCTCATTCCCTTCTCTCCTTCCCTCCCACATATAACGCACAGACATCTAACACACACACATCAGCCACAGACAACTAACATACACACACACACGCAACTAAGTTAGGATGGGATAGAAGCCCAAAGGGTAGGATGGGGCTGAAGTCCAAAATGTAATGCTTGGACTGGTTTTTCGCCAATAGTTATTGGTTTGCTAGGATCTAGTTAATTAAATGACTTTTTTTTTCATTTCAGTCACTAAAACAAGTGATATTGTAACTGTACTTTTCAGAGGTGATCTACACATTTTTTTTGTTACTTGTAGGCTTACATGTATGCAACTTTATATTAAAATGTAGCTTAGATCTGTTTGGCCATTAACTCGCAGGCACTTTTTAAGCGCACATTTTGATTACTTTCCATTCTTCTATTGAGATATAAAGTCTATAATAGACTTTATTTGTATATCTATGATTCTACAGACCTTGGCTGGGAACCTGGGGCTCACCAGAATTGTTCCCAATTGGGCCTCGCACCTCCTAAGGCCGGCCCTGTCGTCTCCTCCTCTCTCTTTTCAGGTCTCCTGTGGGGAATTCTGCTATATTGTAAACGGGTTGATTCCAGGTATAGCAATTTGTTCCCGAGTCATTAAACTGTCAAATTATGTAGCTGCGTAGCTATGTGAAGGAAACCAACAACTTACAGGAATTTGATAAGTAGATAATAATGAACTGCAGTACCAATGAGTTCAGAGAGGGGAGGGTGAATATAAATTAGGATGGGTAAAAATAAAAGTCAAACATTTCCATCAACCTGACTGCAATAATGTTACCTAATTAATTTACATCTATTATATACATTCCACCATTAAGCATAACAACAATTTTGTTACCCAAGTGTTTTCTTTCTCATTTTTCATCCGGTTCATTGAGACAGGGCATCTTATTAGATACATTATTAGAGGAAAGGGACACATTTGGATTCTAGTTGGATGCATTAATAAAATGTGACATTGGTGACGCCATATGGCAACAAAGTAGTATTCTATCTGGATAGTCCTTATATAATATATCTATATTACTAAAAGTCTGATCTTGACCATTTCTTGTTGTCCTGTATATTGATTTTAGAAAGAAATGCTGCCACTTACGGCTGTGATTTTTGGCCATCTTACTCAGAGTCCCCCTCCGCTGCGCAGGACAAGAGGATTTTTCCCATTGATGAAAAATAAAAGAGTTATTAGTGTTTAAAAGATTTTCTCTCCTGTCAATCACGCCATGAAGGCCACGCCCCTTCTGGTGGGGGTGGGGGGACTATAAAACCCAGAAGTGTGGGCGTAGCTCAGTCTCTGCAAGATGGAGGAGGGAGAGGTCACGACTCGCTGTCTTTAGTGGCCTTGCACCCTGCTTGAAATGGCATGGAACTGCACTTGAATTTGGTGGCCTTGCACCCTGCTTGAAATTGAATTTTAAGGAATAGCCGTGAATCAAGTACCAGCCCACCAGCCGTGAGTGAGCTGCCAGCACGACAGGCTTGAGTGACTGAGCCGCTTTTTCCCATCGTCGCCCTTGTCAAGTTTCCTTCAGATTTGATGTTATTTTTCAAGTTATTGATATTTAAAGGTTTAAAAAATCCAACTTTAAAAAGATTTTCACTGTTAAATCCTTGCTGCCCCAGCATCCAACAAACTTCCATACAAAGATGCAATCCAGTAACACTCTGAGCTTCCACCATGATTTCACCCGAATGGAATCTCAGTCCTCTACCCAACATTTGCAACAATGTCGCCATCATAGAACACTTAGTCGTGGTCCTGGCAGCACAGGAGAGGGAGTTGCCAGGGGAATTGGAAGTGCTGCGGGAGGCAGGGGAGTGGTGGAATCTTGCGTTGGGGAACAGGTTGCGTTGGGGGACCAGGCCTCGCGTCTGACAGGGATCCAATGGGGTCCACTTGGCCTAGTGGGTAATTAATAAAGTAAGTAGTTTAAAATGGGTTAATTTTGTAAAAGGTTGATTTGTGACCTTTTGATAGCAAAAAAAAATAATCTAGGCGTTGATTGTTTAATTTCCTAAATACTGCGGATTTAAGATTTAAGAAAATTAAAGTTTAATTGATATTTTATTCAAATGTGTTATTTTGCTCTGGTTGCTTTGTAACCAAATTCATTGAAATTAATTGCCTTTTCCATTCACCTCCTAGGTGTGCTCTTCCAGTCAGGAGATTGTCAGGAAGTGGAAATTCGAGGTTGCTCCATTTGGTGCATTGAGTTAATAATGCATCGCATCCGAGAACTTGGAGCACAGAAAAATTGTGTGAATAAAGAGATCAATTCTATTCTTGTCGATTACTATCTGTGGGATTATGCAGCGAATCACCGAATGAATATGGCAAATATTCCTATCCATCATGTACGATGCATCTACTACTAGTTGTATTCTATGTCATTTCTATGAGGCAAAGAAAGAGCTTTATTTGTAAGACTAGTCTGATTGGATTGCTCATTTATACTAATTTGCTGACATTTAACTCTTCACCAAAATCATGACCGAAAATTATGGTGTTTTACTAATTATGGTTTGAAAACATAAAAAGTTAAGAATCCCAACCTCTGGCTCCATCTGCCCAACATCCAGCACCATGCCAGATTCCATCTATTACCTGCCGGACTTTGTCTCATCCCTCCCTCACCTCTTTGTATTGACTATCTTCCCTCAACAATCTCAATCCTGGTGCAATCATAGTCCTGGTGCAAGTGGCTGATCGACGCGAAACATCGAACATCTACTTTCCTCCACCGATGCTGCCTGACCTGCGACCTTCCTCCAGAAATTTCTGACCTCTAGATTCCAGCATCTGAAGTCTCTTATGTCTCCAGGTAATTTAAGTAGAATGGTAATTTAAGTAAGAGGCTTCAGTTATCCATGGTCTTGTGTTCCTAGTAGCATCTCCTTGGGCAATGGCAGTACAAAATGGAGGACCAGGGTGGAACCGAAAATAAAGCATGATCTTTAATAACACGGTCTTGTACATGTACTGACGGTCTTGCAAAAGCAGCATTGACATCTGGGTGGAATATCTGATGTAGATACTTCTTCGATCATTTCCAAAATTTGCTAGAAATGACGCACTTTGAAGATTGCTCATGGCAATTTCTAGAACAAGTTATGTCATAAATGTATGTGCACTTCTTACCTATGTACCAGCATTTCTTTATATCAGTGATTAAAAATGTATTGGAAATTTCAAAAGTCTCAATATTCTATTTAAACCAGTCAGAATTTGTGGATAGAGAAAACTTGAATGACCATAAACATGAACATTTTTCTCCTCAGATATTGCCAGACAGCGAATATTTTTACGATTTCTGTCTTTATTTCAAATTTTCAGCATTCACATTTAGCAAGTCAGTGGAAGAAACTGGGCATCAATAAATAAATAAATTATTGATCAGTTAGGTCACCTTGATAACACTGTTGTCACATGTATGGATCATATATGAAAATACATGGCAAAATTAACACGTTTGTAGATGATACAAAAGTTGGTGGTTGGGAAATTTTGCAGCAGGATGTTGAGCGATTGGCCAGGTGGGCCGACGAATGGTTGATGGAATTTAACACAGAAATGTGAGGTGTTGCATTTTGAGAAGTCTAACCTGGGCAGGACCTACACAGTGAATGGTATAGCTCTGGGGAGTGTTGTAGAGCAGAGGGATTAACACAACATTTAAGAAAGTCAGACAGGTACATGGATAGAACAGGTATGGGATGAGTGTAGCTGGGACAAGTTAGGCCGAAGGGCATGTTTCCACGCTGTATCAATCTATGACACTGACGTGAGGCTCACTGGCCTATAATTTCCTGGATTCTCTCTACTTCTTAAATAAAGGAAGAACTTTAGCTACTGACCAGTCCTCCGGGACCTCACCTGTGGTTAAAAAATAAGTTCAAAAGACCCTATCTAATTCCATCCTCTTAAACCTTGAATATGAAGAAGGGTCCTGACCCAAAACGTCACCTATCCATGTTCTCCAGACATGCATCCTGACCCATTGAATTACTCCAGGTGTAATCTTAAAATTTTCCACTGTCACCTGGCATTGGGACTAATCCGGTGATTACTACCATCGGAGTCCTGCTTTTATTTTCTGCCTAACAATTTTTGACAATATTTTCCTACAATTTTTTTCAATTCCATTTTGTTTGACGTTTCATAGAAACATAGAAATTGGGTGCAGGAGTAGGCCATTCGGCCCTTCGAGCCTGCACCGCCATTCAATATGATCATGGCTGATCATCCAACTCAGTATCCCGTACCTGCTTTCTCTCCATACCCCCTGATCCCCTTAGCCACAAGGGCCACATCTAACTCCCTCTTAAATATAGCCAATGAACTGGCCTCAACTACCCTATGTGGCAGAGAGTTCCAGAGATTCACCACTCTCTGTGTGAAAAAAGTTCTTCTCATCTCAGTTTTAAAGGATTCCCCCCTTATCCTTAAGCTGTGACCCCTTGTCCTGGCTGTAAGGTAGCTTTCAACTCTAGGTATAGTGACACATTTTCATGAGATGTGATGCATGTCAAAACCACATGGTGTCACCACAACCGCATTACTGTATGGTAATGCATTGAAGATGAAAGATTCAAATTTAAATCGGTATTATACCTTCAGCATAGAAAAAAAAGCTTGCAAAATAGCAGGCCTAATTGTTGAAACAATATTATCTAAAATGTAGGATCAAATTGACGGTAACTTTTGGAATAAGAAAGAACAAGCTGATACACAAAGTATAGTGCTTCGGCAATGTAAAGGGTTATACTGTTGAATCGTGGTCTGATAACTATACGTGATATTTATGCCTGGAACTAAAATATTACAAAAAACTATCAGGTTAATTAGGTAATCTATGCAGTTTAATAAGTAAATAGCACATCAATGTATTTGTTCTCCAGTGTATTTACAAAATTAATTTTCTCTACGTGGAAAAAGGACTTGCCTAAGATAAAAAAAGGAAAAGGCTGGGATACAAGCAGGCTAGGCAGCATCTGTGGAGAGAAAAATAATTAATGCATCATGGTAATAAACATTCTGGGCCGTGTTCCATAAAGAATCGTAAATCGTAAAGAATCCAAATACAAAACTGGACTTTCAGAAAACATCTAATTATTTTCGAACTCACATGCTCACTAAATGCGACGAAACAGTCGAACATTTCACGGCATCACGTTAAGCAGTTCTAATTAAAGTGTTCGAGCTTTCAAATTTACAGCATAATTTCGATCAGTGATGTTTTTCATCTTCAGATAAGTCGCATGGTTGTTCCTTAACCTACCGTCAGGTAGGCTCTAAACCAATCTCTGGCAGATATCTAGCTTCTTCAGTTCCTCTTCTACGGAACCAGTCTTCAGTTCCACTTCTGCGGAGCCAGAATCTCTGGCAGAGATCCAGCCCAATCTTCTATGGGACCAATCTTCTATCTCCTGGCTGTAAGGTAGCTTTCAACTCTAGGTATAGTGACACATTTTCATATTGTTTCAAGGATTCTTTCCTTTAGTCCTTTAGGGTTCAGGACATAATTGAAACGCACTCACCACGAGATATGCCGTCGAAAGATAAATCTTCCAACAAACTTAATTAATAGTTTATTTATTATAGTAGTAAAAACAGTAAGATATTCATCCAAACTTCTTGTATTAGTACATTTTTATCTTACTCGTGGTCAAACTCGTGCACGGTCTCCCCTATGCTTCTTCAAATTAAACTAAAAACTACTAGCGAGTCTGCGCGAGAATCCCAGCCGCGAACACGCCTCAGACTACGTATAAATCTCACCCACATAATTACAGGCAGATAAAATTTAAAGGTAACTGGTTAGATTATAATACTTAGATAAGCGAAATGACTACTACAATATCCCTTGATTTACTGCCCTCTATCACTTGGGACTGGCTGCAGGAATTATTGGGTTATTCCCCGATTGAGAATGCATTTTCTCGATAAATGGAGGCTTTACAAAGTCAATTTGTCAGTGTTTAGCAGTAGTGTAACAAATGTTTACTTGCCAAATGGTTATAGACCTTCTGCCTGTTGGCTGGACTCCAATCTCAGAGGTTAGGCTACACTTGTATTGACCAAGCCTCTCCGGTGAATAGAAACATAGAAAATAGGTGGACTTTTGGCCCTTTGAGCCATTTATTGTGATTATGGCTGATCATCCACATCAGTAACCCGTACCTGCTTTCTCCCCATATCCCTTGATTCCGCTAGCCCCTAGAGCTCTATCTAACTCTTTTAAATTCATCAAGTGATTGGCCTCTACTGCCTTCTGTGGCAGAGAATTGCACAAATTCACAACTCTCTGGGTGAAAATGTTTTAACATAATTTTATGTTCCATATTCCAGTGAATACAAGCCCAGTCTTTACAATCTTTCCTCATAGGATAGTCCCGCCATCCCGGGGATAAACCTCGAGAACCTACGCTGCACTGCCTCAATAGCAAGGATGTCCTTCCTCAAATTAGGGGACCATAACTGCACACAATACTCCAGATGTGGTCTCACCGGGGCCCTGTACAACGACAGGAGGGGCCAGTTTTAAAATAATGGGAACGCCATTTAAGACCGAGGTGAGAAAAAAACGTTTTCACCCAGAGTTGTGAATTTGTGGAATTCCCTGCCAGAGGGCAGTGGAGGCCAAAACACTGGATGGAATTAAAGAGGGTTAGATAGAGCTCTATGGGCTAGTGGAATCAAGGGATGGGAAGAAAGCCGGTACGGCATGATCACAATGAATGTCGGTGCTTGCTCAAAGGGCCTAATGGCCTCTTCCTGCACCTATTTCCTGTTTCCAAGGTCCTTTTTACTCATGTACTCAATCCTCTCGTTACGAAGGCCAACATGGCTTCACTGCCTTCTATAACTGCATGTTTACTTTCAGTGAAAGGTGTACATGGATTCCCAGGTTCATGTAATGTAATGTTTGGGATAAAGACCAATTTATTTATTTGCTCAGGTGTGTTTAAATGCCTCCTTAATACTCTCAGCGCCCAGTCTTTCCTTTACCGTTGGAAACTTTTGTTGCTGTTTATCAGCATGAGGATCAAAGTTGTGCCAATGAAAGTCAAAGAAGCCATTATAAGACTGAGAAACAAGAATAAAACTGTTATATAGAGACATTAGCCAATCCATAGGCATACCAAAATAAACTGTATAATGAACATCATTCAGAAGAAATGGAAGACAGTTGATGACAGAATTCTCTCTGTAATAATGAAAAATCCCCAAACATCTGCCAGATCAGAAACTCTTTAGAGATCTAAAGAATGTCTGTCTACATTCTATGTCTCCTCCACTCCCGACGTCAGTCGGAAGGGTCTCGACCCGAAACGTCACCCAATGCTAAACAAGACGAGCTCACGGTATTAGAGGGAAGAACTTCCAATGGGCTGTGTGCTGCAGAAGAACTTCCTGCACACCAGACGCAGCAGCAGGAGGCCCACCGCCAGCAAATTAACCCCCAAAGGATATTTCATGAATTCATACAATTAAAATCTTTACAAAAAATTACCTGAATTCCTAAATGAGCTATTTGCAGAGATGCCAAAAGTAAAGATTTTTTAAGGTGTCCCGTCCCCCCCCCCCCCCCGTTAAAAAAAAAAAACTTCAAACTACATTCAAATGAGAGTTCTTGTCTTTTGCCATTTAGGATGAGGAGGGATCTCTTTGAAACTTACCAAATAATTAAAGGCCTGGATATAGAGTGGCACACCTTGAGAATAGAAGAATCCTTTGGAAAGATGAGGAATTTATTTAGTCACTAGACCAAGTGCAGACCCATCGGGTGTTTCCCCGTAGTGAGATTGCGGGGGAGGGGCGGCATGCGGCGTCACACACAGTAACTACCCCCCCACATACACACTAACTACCCCCCTTGATATTAATATGCACCGTTTACCCATACCCTCCCTCTCCGCTGATGCATAGCCCAACTCGCAGGCGGGGGGGGGGGGGGGGGGGGGGGGGGGGGGGGGTTAGTGAGAGAATGGGGAGAGACAGAGAGAAAGGAGCAGACAGAAGGGCAAGAGAGGGTGAGGGGGGTGGAGAGGAGGAGAGGGAGGGTGGGTGAGGAGGGATGAGAGGACAGAGAGAGGAGAGGAGGGAGGGATGGGGTGGAGGGAAGGGGGTTTAGGTGAGGGAGAGGAGAGGGGGAGAGATAGAGAGAGCGAAGTGCAACCGCGCGTCACGAGTTTAGAATGTTCTGGAAATGAAGCATGCTTGTCTCATGCACGAAGGGATGGGAAGAACGCAGGTACGGCATGATCACAATGAATAGCGGTGCTGGCTCAAACGGCCGAATGGCCTCCTCCTGCACCTATTTTCTATGAACAAGTGTGTATGACAAACCCTGAATTTCTTAACTCTCTATCCAATGTAACAGCAGTCCTGGACTTGGTCCAAGTTCTCCAACAAATCATTACATTACCCAGATGTTCCCCAATCAGCTTAATAGAACAGCATTTGGAACTATAGTCAATGGTAACTACTGCCAGGAACGAATTAAATTGTAACTGAAGAGGAATGTTGTTGGCACCAAGTCCAACCACCCCTAAATCAAGTTGCAAATCTCTCACTCACAATGAGATCTTACCTCCAAGTGTGTTTATTTTAACTTACTGCATTGCAATTTCATCTCAGCACAATTATAAAACTGATCATTCCAAGTTATAAGTACTATATAGGTTATAACCATCTAATAAGTGTCATTTTACACAGCATTGGTTACAGTAGTGATTAAAAGGACCTCAAGGGTAACACCGGGATCCTGAGCAAATCAGGATAACATTTAATGATGCTATTAATGGAAGACAAATTTTGTGAGCAGAAGCAATAGAAATTATTCCAATTAAAAAAAGTTAAACAGAGTCAGGAGTTCATCCAGTTTAATTACTAACCAGTAAATTGTTGTCAGTTTCTCAGCTGGCAAAAGTATGGTGAATAATCTATCCTCAAGCAAAATATACACGAGTTTAGTTTACCTAGTTTATTTTAAAAACCATAAAATGTTCCTTACAAAACAAGATTGCATTCTGCACATGTACTGAATGGATCTGGCACATTTAAACTACCAGCACTATTGTCCATAAACAGTGTACATCTTATGTTACCATAGTTACATGAAATACAATAAACCACTGAAACATTTAGAACAAAACAAAGCCCAGAATCCACTCCACTTTTGGAAAATTCAAACTGTCTAAGTTGCGCTAAGGTTCACTAATTAAAACATTACAAATGATCAAAAGCAGAATATAATCAATGCTTCCAGTGTGATCTAAATAAGCAGAGGAATGTTGGCTCTT
Source organism: Leucoraja erinaceus (assembly GCF_028641065.1). NCBI lineage: Eukaryota > Metazoa > Chordata > Chondrichthyes > Rajiformes > Rajidae > Leucoraja > Leucoraja erinaceus. The sequence goes on along the minus strand of NC_073379.1, from coordinate 75,132,072 downwards.
CAAACAAAAGCAGTGACAAAAAAAGCAGCGATCCTTCAATCTTCTCCGCTTTGTTTTATAAGAACTGCCCAGAGTACTGCCTCACACTGCGGAAGGGGGAAAAAAGATATGATTAGCTTTGTGAAGCATTTATAAAGGTCCCTCACCTTACTTTGACCCACATTACTAGTTTATTCAAATGCACAAAACAATAGCAAGCCACCAACCCATGGTTTAAAGTTTACATTAATTTATAAACTACATGAGCTTAAGGCATTTCACTGCAACAGGTCCATAAAATGCTTGTGAATGTTACCTAATCTTGATCAAAAAAGCTATCCAATATTAAAAATGAAACTGCGCTCACATCATGCAATTAAAACAATTCACTAGTGCTGGGTCGAAATTTTTTGATATACTGAACTTCCAAAGGAAATATTTGCCTTCAGATGTCAACAGCAATGTTGCACACCCAATTGTTCACAAATTCAATTCCCCAAATCTGACCCTTTCCACCACCAAAATAAAAACGTTCCCACTAACAAACTGACCTTTTCTCGTGTGGAGCTGCGGTATCTGAACGCACGGTCAGCTTAAGTGCGCAAAGCGGCTGCTGTAGCTGCACTGGGGAGAAACCAGGTAAAAAAAAAATAAACAAATTTGACCAAACATTTTTGTTTTCAATGAATGTTCGGATGCGAGTGCAGATCAATTCGACCCAGCACTAAAATTTCAGTTAACCAAAGCTTGCGTATATGAAAGGACAGCACAGCAAGATGAACAGAAAATGGTAGTTTGCTGTTGCAGAACTTTTGGAAGAATTAAAACTTATTGGAATAAAAGAATTAAGAACTTTCTGGAGAGTTATGACCTGCGCTATATGGCAGACTGTGATTTGTTGTCAATCCAACTGTCCAAAACAACAAAATCACTAGTCTTCCACACAGAACCAGACCACATTACATGTTGACTGATCATCTACACTTAACAATGAATTCTCATTGAATATTAACTAGTGATGACAAAAACAAATCAGATTTACAAAAGGCATGTTTACAATTAAAACAGCAGATGCCATTTACGGAATTTGTTGCAATAAAGCATGTCACCGATTTAACATTAAAAGCAGATCTAGGAAGGTTTCAGAAATGAGAAAGATGCACAAGTGTCAGTGAAGCACGTTAAAAGTACACATTATGGTACACAAACAGTTCATTAAGTAATTACTTACCTGTTTTGCAGCAGATACTGTGCATTCTGGATCTGGTCCTGTGTGCCTGTGATGGTGATTATGCGATCCTCAGAGCCTTCAAGTGGTTCATCGATCTTGATAGATGCTCCTGATTCATGACGAATCTGTTTAATTCTCTGACCTCCTTTACCAATTATAGAACCAGCCAACTGTAGAAGTGCAAAGGAATTACTTATTGTACAAATTCAGACCACTACTGCTACACAAAACATCCTAAGGAGGAAACACAAGTGGGCTATTTAATTTGACATCTTTAGTTATGTTTAGTGTTTCAAAAATAATTATTAACTTGACATTCATGACAGCTTTTGTAGCTGGTGAACCTAGTTCTAAAGGGAAAATGCAGCTAGCTCAGTGGCACCAAAACCAATTATACATCTGCTTATTAGATTCAAGATTCAATTTAATTGTCATTTGGACCCCTTGAGGTCCAAACGAAATGCAGTTTCAGTAAATCCTTCTACATAATACTAAATGTTGGCGATATGCTTCATATGGAATTCAGTTCAAAGTATTACCAGATCAACTATATATTCAAAAATACTACAAATCCTGGGAGCTTTTATTTACATGTATTTATTCGTCTAGGAATTAGATGCGAGGTAAATTTAAAAATGCAACCAATAACCCAATAGTTCTTATGGTTTGTTCAAATGCTCCAATTTTAGTCAAAACAGAAAAGATGTATATAGATTAAAGATCAATGGGAAAATAATAAAATGATCAATCTTACATCTTTGGGGATTGTGACTTGTGTAGTAATAATTGGCCCTCCCAAGTCTCCATATCCACCACGGCCACCTGAAAAGGGGGAAAAGGGTTACCCAAAAAGGAACTTGTTGAAATTGTGCTTAAATAATAAAGGATCGTAATCAATCTTACCATATCCAGACCCACCCTGTACAAGCCACGTGAAGAGGAAGGAAAGAAATGGACAATATTAACACATTTGTTTTCACAAACAGGGCATTATTTCCACAACCCATAAGCTACAATGTTAGAAGTTTGATTGTTATAAAATTCCCACTACTTATCTAGTGTTCACCATCATTTAGTAATTCTACATGTTAGTTTGTTAAAAAGGTTTGAAGATAATCTAGTTCAAATATCAATTAATTCTGCACAAATACCCACGTGTATCGCACAATTATAAATTGACACACATTTGATTGTTGTTCTAAGAATAGTTTGTTTGAGAAGATCTGACTTACCATGCCATCGTATCGCTCGGACATTCTGTTCCTGCCATAGAGAGTACGGTCACTACAATGAAATGGGAGCTATTTGTAAACACATCAACTGCCCCAAATCCAGACTACTTTGGCAAGTCAGGATGGTTCAGTTTGGTGTCAAGAAATATAGCAAATGGTTCTATTAATTTTACTTCAACCTGGGCCCATTTAAACTGTCCCCAGCAAGTTCATTGTTAACAACTTATCTTGTATGAACTAGTTATGGTATATCCCGTTCATAGTACACAAATATAATATTTACAGACTGCCCAATGGCATATTGGTAGATATTTTATCATAGAACCCTTTACATGTCAGCCATACATTTGAATGGGTACGAGAAGCAAACAGTGATTTTAACTAATGCTGAGTATTCAATATGAAAATAATACAAATTCAACATAATTTTGCTACCCTCAAATAAAAACCCCACAACTATTTGAAGCACACAAGCACTTATTACAATTACCGTTCACACTATCTTCAGCTTCCCACAACTATTTGAAGCACACAAGCACTTATTACAATTACCGTTCACACTATCTTCAGCTTACCAACATTAATTCAAAAACTCACCCTCTGGGTGGAGGTGGGGGGGGAAGAACACGACCACCTCTGCCACCTCTTCCAGTGCGTGGCATAGGTGGAGGACCCCTACGTGTTGGTGGACTCATGTCATCATACGCATCTCTTCTCGGTGGTGGCATGGGCCGTCCACCCCTGTTTGGCATTACCATAGGACCCCTACGTTCATATCCAGGTGAAGGAGGATGGGGTCCACCCCTACCCCGCATTTGGAAAGGAACAGGACGTCTTCCTCTGTCATCAAACATCATCGTAAACCCACCATAATCGTAAGTTTCATCATAGAAATTTGGATCATATGGCTGAGCACGTCCTTTGACCGGAGACTTAAAAAAAAGTTTTAAACTGTAAATCATAGTGTGGGCTTTAAACAGCAATATCTGTTTAAAACAGTCAAGAATAATTAAGAATGGCAAATATTTAAAATACTTTTTTAGACCAGCTATTCCTATGGGACAATATTTCTCAGCAGGCATTGACTTGCAGATACTGGAATGTTCACAGGAACAGAACTCTGCCATGGCCCAGAGGATCTGTACTTCAATAACTGCCCATAAATGCAACTAATTGCACAAGACAAATTCTGCTCTTGTAAGGTAACTCAACCTTCCTCTGCAGTGCCCAACAAACAAATGGCCAATTACATGCTTTGTCGCAATGTAAAATGACAATAAAACACTCTTGACTTTACGTGAAATAGTACCCACCTCGGCCAATAAGCCTAGGATAATTTTGATGCATTCAACCACTCTATCAGGCTTTCCACCAAGGAGAACAACTCTATCGGTCGAATGAGGACAACATTCCTGGAACAGTTTGATGGTTGTCTGTGTGGTCTGAAACGAAGGAGCATTTCAGTACAAGCACTTATTTTATTAAGGGACTAGACAACAAATGGTCATTAGTTTGGATAGTTAGAATGGCCATTGGATAACCTAGCCATACCTCATATGCCAGTGACAATGATATTCAGGACTCGCAGCCAGGTCCCGCTCGCTCGCCCAGAGTAAATGTAGTCTGACGGTGGGGGTGGTACATTAATGCTTATCCAAGTTATATCTAAGTGCTTATGAATAGCAATACTTGTACTGAACTGTATACCCAAAAAAAATAATCACTGTACCGGTGGCAAATAATGCACCATTAATGTTTAAAATTACTCCAAAGGAGTTAAAACACAACTTACTTCTCTTAGTTCCTTTATCTTTACTCCTTTGACACCAATAATACTTCCAGCTTGGCTCTGATGAACTAGCATACGTAGTTCACAGTCAAAGTCTTTTCCTTTATAGTGCTGGTACTGTAGGGTCAAAAGTTTGATAACAAAGTATAAAATTCTTGAACTATAGTAAATGAACCTGCTTAAAATTAAAATGCCAGGCTTAGATAAGCTGAAGGAGCAAAAGCCCAGTTTTTATTTAACCAAAACCATCTACTGAACTCAACTCACCTCTTCCAAAGTTGGGATGATCTTCGATAATATGTCACCAATTGTTTCAATATCTGCATTTATACTCAATATGCTGCCAATCATTTTTTGAAACCATTAACGATTTAAGGAGGAAGGAAAATAAACAAGTGAGTAAGCCATTCATAGCATGCTGAGACAATGTCAATATCAATATCATTACTTTAAAATTAATTTTACACAATATTTAGTAAACCCCATTATAAATATTTACAAGTAAACATGCAAATTTAAATAATTATTAACATTTCAAATTAAATCAGTTTTGTAAAAAAAAAGGATAACTGGAAGGGCTCAGATTAAGTGGGCAAGAAAACGACGAATAGCTGAGAGCAGAAAAGTGGAAAATTCATTTTTCCCCACCACCAGTAATTTGAGAATCCCCTGGAAATTAGCAATTTTGGCACACCTTCTCATAGGCAAAAGCAGAAGAGGTATGTGAGTATCATGGAGAACAGTATTAAAAAAGGTGTTTGACAGAAATTTGGAGAAAAGTTAAGAAACTAGTTGTGGAAACAGCACTACTATGCCCCTGTAATAAATCAATACAAAACAAAAGACAAAACAATGAGACAGAACAAATGAAAGTTGGTAGTGGGTGACAATAGTTAGCTTGGAAAACTATGATAGGTAATGGGTGTGTCTGGGTGGGGCACGGGGTGGGGTGGTAGGAGGGGGAAGGAGGGTGGAAGAGGAGCAAGGTGGGCCACAAGGACAGTGCAAGAAAGGCAGATTTAACAAATGATTAACAATGCAGCAAAAATGCAACACTTGAAGCTGTGCTCCTTCCATTAAAATGAATTAGTGGATTGCTCTGGGTGGGCAACTCACGTAATAAAGACCAGCCACAAAAGACTTAAATGGGGAAAATAGACAGAAAATAACTTGAACAGTACACTTTCTATAAGGGGCTACTAATTAATAACAACAAATTCAGGTTATAAGATACAATTCCTTGTTCTAATCAGGCAGTGAGTCATAAACTGTTGGGACATACCGCTCGGGGCCACTGCTGTCTGGGACTGATACACTGGCATTGTACTGCATTGGTCACAAAGGCGTTCGTGGTTGTTGGCATTGGGCAAGGGCATTCAGTGACGTTCAGGTATTGGTGCCCATTTGGCATTTGAGCACATTATGGGCATAGCCAACCAGGGTATTCAGATGGGTGTTCAAGGGACAGATGGGTCAACGTCATGATGGGCAACGCAGGGAACAAGTCGATCCAGTACAAGGGCAACGGAGATAATTGGCCAAAAAAACAAGGAGAGGGAAGAGGGGGGAAAAGGAGTAAATTTTAATTGAATTATATTATAAAATCTATTCTCATCACTCTATAAATATATATATATATATATCCTTTGTACAGATTTCTGAAGACACTACACAACAATGGAAGAACTTCATAACTGCACTTAAGAAAAACAGTTAAACAATATTCCTCACAAAGGAAAAACTATGTTGAGTAATTCAACACAACTTTAACATTAAACCTAGCTGCTAATGGGCATCTATTTATACTAGTTACTCAAATTCTGTTTAGCTTCATTTTTACGAAACATTGCCTCCCATTATCTATGGAAACAGTTAACACTGTTCTATACCCAATTTCATATCAAGCATTCTTCTTTACATAAAGCAGTCTTTGTCCTTCACGTACATCTGAATAGCTGTTGAAGCAAGAACAGATGGACATCTTTAAAAAAAAAATTAAGTTCTGACTCTGGGACACTCCAGATTACACCAGCCACCTGCAATGTTTCTCCATTTAATATTTGAGTTCACATAATAAGGATATGCTACAATGAAGGAAAACTAAACAATTATGGACACCTTACATGAAACTCATCTATGATAAAAATTTAAACTGCACTCTAGTTTAAAAAAATGATCATCTCCTCAGAACCAGCCCAGACATTTGTAAAGAAAGCTTAATGGTTCACACACATTATTATAAATGACTTCCATAGACTTCCCAGAACAGCATTATTAACTAGTTTTTAAAATATGTCCAAATTTCATTGACTGTCTAGTAATGCATTTACAAATTATAATTTTGAAGGTTTCAACATTACAACTATTGTTTTGGACAAAATGCATAATCTAAATGAATTTAACCTACACTATAGATATATACTCACGTCTGTGCGCAATGACTTGATATTTTTGCCACCTTTTCCAATTACTGCACCAGCATTCTTAAAAAACAAAATCATAATGGTATCCTCAGCAAATGTGTTGACAACACATTACTATGATATGAACACATTGATGTCTGTAACAATCATTAGAAAGACAGGATAAGTATGCTGGAAACTGGAAAAGGCCATCTTACCTTGCTTTGCAAGAGAAGCCGTAGTTCCACACACTGGTCATTATTCCGAGACCGCTTAAAGGCTTGTTCTCCATCATGGTCCTCAGCAGGACGTTTGCCTGAAAGTTTTGTGCGTTTTTTAAAAAAAGATATCAAGCTTCGAACAACGTTTTTGGCACACTAACTTTAGTTTCAGATCATGCTACTTTCACTTACCTGTTTAATATTGCAACATATTTCTTACATGACTTGCCATGACAAATATGGACATATTTAACTAAGTCTCATAAAGTTTCTCAAATTTTAATCACATTTAATTCTAGTTAACGAGACGAGCAACAATAAAAGCTTGAGTACAAAATGACAGAAGCTGGTTAGTCAGCATTTGTGTAGAGAACAGAAAGATTAAGAAATTTAGACCTTAGAAAGTATTAAACGCAGCATGCTCTTCAGATTCTTTTGTACCTGGAGCCTAAAATTGTCATCCAACTTCAATCTATTTTTTACAGCAAACAATTAACAATGGAAGGGTATTCAACTTCAGACATGAAACAGTGGCGACCAAAGTTTCTGACAAGAACCAATCAATAATTTACTTCTATAATGCGTACTGGAAATAAAAAGTGGGACTGGGCTAATATGGAAATAAATCAAAACAAGGGGAAATTACAGAGCAACAAATAACACAACCAGAGTAGTTATTGATGGTTATTAAACCACAAGGGATTTGGTAAACCATTGGACAATTCAAGTTGAGTACAGATGGGGAAGTGGAATCCATGCAAGCAGAGCTTGGATAAACTGAAAGCTGGGTTGTTCGCACGGGCATACAAGGGCACACACAAAGGATTTAATGTCAAATGATCTGATATACAAACCTAAAAAATGGAAACCAGTCTGACCACACTTGTGGATAACGGAAGCAAAAGTTGAATGTGAACCCCAGGCTACGTAGAACAAACACCCATAGATAAAGGGATGGAAGAATGGCTAAGGATGAACAATGTAGAGGTCACTCATGTGCTTTAAAACACCCTGAATACAGGATGAAATTATTACCAATGAATGGGACAGGGGAGTCAACTGTTCAAAATCAGAATGGGATGCAAGGGAAGTTTTGTGATCAGATAGGGAAAACAACTCGTTACCAATATTGTGGCCTACTGCATCCATTATAAGCTTTGCGCTACCCAATTTCCTCTTATACTCGTGCATGGAGATGCCATTCCTAGCCTTGGCTTTCACTTAGGTGTTCATTTTATGATTGGTCTGTAAAACACCGATTAAAACTGCACATTTCATCAATTCATTAAAACAGCCAATAACAATACAGAGGACCGATAGAAAAAACAAGCAATGTTCTTATGCTAGTTTTTAAATCAGCCCTTAAATCAATAGCTATATAATAAATGGAAAAAAAAGGAAAACATACAAGAACCAGGGCTAAGACTACTACCGTTGGTCTCTGGGCTGTTATACTTGATGTCTTGCTGATCAGTCTCCATTGTAAGTTTCAAGTAAAGTGAAGAATATGTAAGAATGCAGCTCGCCTGTAAGACAAGATATTTTCCAAGTTATTCTGTAGAGCCATTCAGTCCCCTTCACCTTAAAAACACTGGCATTTTAAAGCCCCAACATGAAATTTAACCATTAAAATCACCCAAACTGACATGGTGTTCAATGGGTTACATTTGTATGTTTGTATTTGTCTAATAGCAGACTAAACACTCAACTATTATGAGATTGCTGTCTAGTTCTTGCAAGTTCATTTTTTGAACCATCAGGTTGAATAGATTTTTAACCAATGGAGTAATTAGTGTAGATTAATTTTAATTCAATTGGATATTGCTCAGAATTACAACATCCCATTGCTACCACCACAAAACCATTACGCCAAATATGTTATCCATCCAACAATTTGTACTGTCGATCAAGCACAAGTAGAATGAATCTTAATTAATCAACACGTGCTTACATTATCATACACTTGTCAAATGGAAATAATTACACAAATTGCTGACAAAGGCATTCACGTTATTTCCATAATAAAATGGGTCCTGAATTCTGCCACCCTACTTAATTGCAAGCATTGAAAACATAAGATCATAAGTTAGCCATGGGATCTGAACTTCAGAGGGTCGAGACTCTTTTTCAGACTCGATCCTTCGTCAACCATTCCTTCTCGCCAAAGATCCTGTCTGACCTGCCGAGTTACTCCAGCATTCTGTGTCTTATCTTCGGTGTAAAGCATCTGTAGCTCTTTCCTACACGCCAATATATTATATAAGGCCAATCATTGATGTCACATTCCAAAATGATTCAGTATTTTATTTCAGCTTTTAAACCGCCACTACCCAATTCTTCCCAGAGTGGCATAATTTTTATTTTATTATAAATAGATTCATTCAGACACCACCCAGAACCACCACTGACAGCTGAAACTAACTCCCCAGCTATTATCAGAACAACGCGCTAATAGAAAATATGGACAGATGGACATTTCTAATTGTTCACATCGGAAATTAAACGCGTGGCGCAAATAAAACGCGAAAGCGCTTGATTAATTCCGGCAGCCCGAGCGCCGTTAGGATAATGGGTGCACCTCAAAACATGAAATACACAAGGGTCATAATTAAGGAATAAACATATTACGACCCTAACCAGAGCAGCCACTCTAAAGGTGGCGAGATCAAGCCGACGGAAAACGGTCTCTGTCGCTACGAACTTCTCCGCGAAGACGGGGCAACGCAGGCAGATCGCTGTTTATTACACTCGCGCCATCGCTGCTCCGCTCAACGTCTGCAACGTTTCACCTTAAAATGGCGCCGACTATGAGACAGCGAAATGTGCGGAGCGAAGGGGTTACTTCCGGCGCGGCGGCTCGAGCTGCCCCGGTCAACTTCCCCCCCCCCCCCCCCATCTCCACCGGCTCGGCACCACCTCCACCCCCCCCCCCCCCCCCCCATCTCCTCAGGCACGACACCCCACCTCCCCCCCCGAAACCAAAGCGCTTCCAGAACCGCCGAGACGTTCCAAAATCAACCGCCACCCTTTAAAATGGCGGCGCGGCAGCCCAGCCCAGCCAAGGGGCTCGCATCGATTGCCCCTATTTTGCGCTGAGAGAGGGGAGTTTACTAAACCCGCCGCCATTTATCTCGTGACTTGACAAAGAGGAAGAGTTCGTGAACAATTACGACGGCACAGGTTCTAACCAAGGCCACACATCACTTCAGGCCCGCATTCCAGGCGACCTTTTTGCTTTGGAAGATGTTGAGGCGGACGGAGAACAATTTTAATTATTTTGAAAACAACTCGCATTTCCACCATCTTACGATACGCCAAGAATTGGCGTGAATAAGAGCTGGCTAAACCTAAAATGTCTGCCGCGCCGCCCTGCACCGCCCCCAACTTCCCACATCACGGTAGAAATGCGTGCCTCAATTGTACTTCGCACAAAATCACAATACCGATATTTGTTTCTTTTTAATGAGTAACAAATAACATTTGCTTTAAAAATATCGTCGAATAAATTCGAGCTGAGCGTCTTTAATCTCCCTACTTACCTAAGATACCAGCTGCGAAAGGATCAGGAGCTGAGCGTTAGACCCAAGCGAAGCAAAATGGACCGCTGTGGCGCGGTGGCGAGCGTTTTACCCAGGAGCCCCAGCGGCGGCACGTCCCGCCCTTCAGGCCCGCGTTGATTGGTCCGGACACAAAGCATTCTCTTACACTCCTGACGTCACTCGGGACACGGCCTGCTGCCATTCGCTGAGACGCGCGTCAATCGTAGGCGTCACACAATCTGCACTCTCGTCGCTTTTTTTTAATCAAATTATAACATAAAAATCAAAGGTACAAGAGCGAAGTATCTTTGCATAAAATACATTAAACATGATTCCTTCTGAGATTTTTAGCCTTATTCACTTGTAATAACTGCTTATAACCAAGGTCACCAACGTTAAGAAATGTCGACTAACATGAATGTTTCTTCAGAGATGTTTTTGTGTTGGAGGGCGCTGAGGCTGAAGCGCCAACGGACGGCGAAGACGCGTCGCGATATTCGGCGGCGCTGCCGCGTGTTTGGCGCGCATCTGGGCGCTGCGGTCTAATGGCGGAGAGCGCGCTGGAGTAGGGAGCGGCGGCCGTGTTGTGGACCTTGGTTGGTGACAACCTTTGTATCTGCTTAGTGGTGGTCATTATGGGAAATATCGCGCGAATGTGACATTGCTTTAATTTATCTTTCCTTATTAATCCGCATAGATTAATAAATAGATATGTTTCAATAGGTTCCATCGCTACATTGGTTTAAATACTTTCCCCTGACAATTACAATGGCGGCGTAGTTCAACTGGTGCTGTATGATTGCGGTGTATTTTACGTTCGTCCGCTGCTCCGTTCTCTTTGTCCTGAAGCAGGTTCTCCACGCGCTTAGTTCCTCCACTAGGTCGTGTTTATAACACTGGGTAGTTAGGGCATTCTCAATGGAGAGTGCAGTTAAGACATAGATAATACCTTTCATTAACACATTCAACCTGAAACATTCTCTGCACAGGACAGTCTAATTGACCTGATGGGTCCCAATATCATCTGTCGTTACTGATACTGGAAAGTTGAGAAAATCAATTTCAATTTCCCTCCTGGGATAAAGTTCTATCGTATCATATAATTAGAAATGTGCATCATATGAAGCAACCACACTTCACGAAAGGTAGTACGCTGGAAACAACTTTTGACGGTATTGGCCTGAAATATTGCCATGTATATCTCGAGAAAGGTGATAAGTAAATGGCAGCGTTCGTCATGGGGCAATTTTTTGTGTGGCCTTGTCGTAGGTAGATACAATGATTCACAGGGCCTGCCTTAGGAGGTGTGGGGCCCAATTGGGAACAATACTGGCGAGTCCCAGGCTCCCAGCCAAGGTCTGTAGAATCATAGGAATACAAATGAAGTCTATTATAGACTTTATATCTCTATGGTAAAATGGAAAGTAATCAAAATGTGCGCTTAAAAAGTGCCTGCGAGTTAATGGACCAAACCGGTCTAAGCTACATTTTAATATAAAATTGCATACTTGTAAGCCTAACAAAAATGTGCAGATCACCTCTGAAAAGTACATAGTTACAATAGGGTGATTTCACCAAAGGTCAAATGAGCGTAGATCCCCCCTCACGTGACCGAAAAATTTAACTGGAGGACATATGTCACTTCGGTACATGTTAGTGAATGGGGAAACACGCACTTTCACACCCGTTAAAAACAGGGAAAACGGTCGCTGTGCTTCACGGTCACCCCGACTAGCACAGAAAATTTCAGCTAAAAAATCGGCCATTTTCCATGTTTTTAACGGGTGTGAAAGTGCGTGTTTCCCCATTCACTAACGTACCGAAGTGACATATGTCCTCCAGTTAAATTTTTCGGTCACGTGAGGGGGGATCTGCGCTCATTTGACCTTTGGTGAAATCACCCTATACCACTTGTTTCAGTGACTGTGAAATGATTAAAAAAAAGGTGATTTAATTAACTAGATCCTGGCAAACCAATAACTATTGTCGAAAAACCAGTCCAGGCATTAAACTTTGGGCTTCACCCCCATCCTACCTTTTGGGCTTCCACCCCATCCTAACTTAGTTGTATGTGTCTGTGGGAGAGAAGGGAGTGAGGGAAGTAGAGAAAGGAAGGAGGGAGGAAACATAGAAAATAGGTGCAGGAGTAGGCCATTCGGCCCTTCGAGCTTGCACCGCCATTTAATATGATCATGGCTGATCATCCAACTCAGGAAGGAGAGAAGGGAGGGAGGGAAGGAGAGAAAGGAGGGAGGGAGGGAAGGAGAAAAGGGAAAAGAGAGGAAGGAGAGAGAAGGGAAATGAAAGAGAGACGAGGGAGAGGAGGGAAGGATAGAAGGGAGGGAAGAGGAGAAGGGAGGGAGAGGGCCAGCGGCGGGAGTGGATGTCGGGGCCCAATTGGGAGCAATCGGCTTAAGGCCAGCCCTGATGATTCGGCATTGAATCCAAGAGATAAATCGGGAATTGGATAGGGTTGAATTTCACCTTTACTTATTCTCATGCACGCCGTAATAAAGAAAATTGTACCAAAGGTATGGGAGTTGGATATGGAATTCCTAGTTTTTTGTGTGCTGGTTGGGGAATCCTGAATTCCCTTGCGTTATTGAAACAGTAGCATTGAACCTTATAGTTTACTGCATTGAATGTCAGGTTCTGAAAGGAAAGTTGATCTTATTGCCACAATCATTAATGCAGACAGAAAAAAACATACACATGTTTAAGAAAGAACTGCAGATGCTGGAAAAATCAAAGGTAGACAAAAATGCTGGAGAAACTCAGCAGGTGAAACTCACCCAAACATACACATGTGATGAGTGAGTGGGATTTATGTTTCATGAGTAAAATTTGATTCTTCCCATAATTCCAGTTATCAAAGGTGCTTTGAATGGTAAGGGAGAAGCTGTCAGATTAAGGCAATAAATCTGACAGCTAGGATGCCGTAAAAAGCGAAATACCCTTTTCATCACGTTACTAGATATGTAAAAATGTTTCCATATGCAACTAAAAAACGTTAATAGTAATTAGTGCACTAGCATTTACATAACCTGCAGAAAAAGCCACATCTTGTGGGAGGAATGGAAAAAAACATACTAAGGAAACTTAAATAAACATTTAAATTTACTAAAATGTTCATAACTTGGAAAGAGTACAAAAATTGTGATGTTAGTAAATCCAATGCAGTTTTTTTGTGATTCTTTAGGTTTCATTATGGATTTTAAGACCGCTAAATTCAATTTGGAAAATTAAAATGCTTTCTGCAAGAGTAGAAAAGTGGCTGGAAGCAACGTGGCACCTCAAAGTCCCTTCTCACTGGCTTCAGGCATGTTTAGAGTGGATTGAACAAGAGAACCAACATACTACCTTAACACAGGCCCTTATCAACAAACAAGTGTTTGAGCAATGGCTTCTTACTGATCTCCGGGATCTGGAGCACCAAATTTTGCCAGATGGAATCTCACAAATACATAAAACTGAGCTCAGTGGATTTTACTGTGTGCAGATTGATTCATTGGTTGATGTCAGTCAAGCTGCTTACAGCCAGCTGCAGAAAGTCAGGGGAAAGGACATCACTAATGAACAAGTAACGTCAACTCAAATATCCCAGAGATCTTGGGAAGCCAAACCAACTCGAATGTTAATGTTGCAATTAACTGATGGAGTCCAGGATCTCCAAGCAATGGAATACCAACCTATTCATGTCCTTCATTGCAACCTAGCAACAGGCACAAAAATCATGTTACTGGGTAACATTGCCTGCCGATTAGGAGTCCTGCTGCTTAAAAGTGAAAATGTGAGGGTGCTTGGGGGTGAAGTGGAGAACCTTGTAAAAGAAAACTGTCAAGAGAGAATACTTGCAAGGTTAATTGGGGAATCAGATTATGCTACTGTAACACAAGTGAATACTAATGATCAACATCCTGCTGAAAGGACCAATGGGATGTCCCAGCTTCTGGGTCCTTCAGATGATGAGCTATTGGCTGGCTTTGATGATGATGACTTGTTTATGGACCCCAATTTAGATTCTGAAAGTGGGTATGGCAGTAAAATTGGTACTTCAAGCAGTATCTCAGATGGTGTACAGCAGCCAACCAGCACTCTGAATAACCAATGGCAACAAAGCTCAAGAGAAATTCAGAGTGAAAACAAAGATTTACTAGACAATAATGATGAAGACTTTGATGAGTTTCCATTGGATGAACTTGATGATGATTTGTTCTTGCAAGATGAATTTAATGCAGAAATTGAGGCCATTGGAGAAATAAATGAGTCCCCTAACTCTTGTGTGTTGTTAACAGGGGATCTGCCGGGAAATAATACAAGATGTGTTGTAACAATGGGAGCTAACAGCAAATCTAACCCATTTCAAGAGCAAAGTGTAAAAGCAGATTATGACACTTGTGATCAGAGGTTACAAAGCCATCTTAAACATTTTACAAGTGATAAACATACTGAAAATGCTGAGGAATGTTCCATGTTATCTAATTTCAATGCTCGAAAATCAAGCAATTTATTCAAAAAATCAAGCATTAACTCCATGGAAAGAAATACCAGTATTCTCACTCTGGAACAGCAACACAAAGAGCATAGTGCATGTGAGCTATCTGACAGTAGACCAATTCATGTGGCTAATTCTGAAAATGTGTGCGTTACATCTGAAATAATTACAAATTCTTCCAGCAATGGCGGTAGTTTTAAGCAAGCTTGCCACTCAAAATGGAGAAAATATCCCAAAGATTCTATCGAATTGAAATCTCCACCGTTTACATATTTAAAATTACTTTTGAATAACAAACCTGATGTGATAACTGTGGTACAGGTCAAAGGCTTCATTGTTACGTTACTAGACAAACTTGCAAGTAATAGTGGTCTTTGGAGCATCAGAGCTAGAATATCAGATGGTACTGCCTACATGGATATAGAAATTAGTGATGATATTTTGAGAAGTCTGATTGGTTTCTCAGTAGATGAAATGAGAGTCTCAATAAAATGTCCCACCAAACAGAAAAAAGTAACTGCAGGGTTGCAGAAATGCCAGCAGGAGTTAGTGGATCTTTGTTGCCTGATGACAATTGAATTCAATCCAGCACTTGCCTCTGCTCAGGTTGTGACTCTCCATGAAATAAGTGTTGAAGATGTGCAAGCATTGAAACGTCGTGTAAATGAAGAAAGGATTGTGTTAGATTAAATAGGTTATTGCCATGTACTCTTACATGACAGGTTTGGAAGATCAGTTTAATCAAATTAAAATTACATGTTTTTATATTATTTGTGAAATTTGTTTCTGAAAAATAAAGTTTTTTTTAATTACTTTATATTTATTCAGTTTTAAACTTCAAGCAGAGTGGAATTCATCCTTTAGTTTCTTAAGCGTCCAATTTTTCACCGGATATAAAAGATTGATAGAAAATGCTAACCCATACAAAGGCAGTTCTACATGTTGTACCTATTTTGCTTCTAAACACTTGATCAACGTTTCCAAAATTTTGCTTGGGTAGTTTACACCCCAGCGGTATGAACATTGGCTTCTCCAATTTCAGGTAGTCCTTGCTTTCTCCCTCGTTCCCCTCCCCTTCCCAGTTCTCCCACAGCCTACTGTCTCCACCATTTCCTTTCACCCCCCCTTCCCCCCCACGACATCATTCTGAAGAAGGGTCTCGACCCGAAACGTCGCCTATTCCTTCGCTGTGTAAATGCTGCCTCAACCACTGAGTTTCAGCAGCATTTTTGTGTACTTTCCAAAATTAGTTGTTGGTTTGTCATGCCAAAAACCTTTGATGTAGTGCTATGTTCATTGGGAATGAAGTATGGTTAAATTATGAAATAACCTTTATCTGCTTTTTAAACAATTTTCTGGATTTAAATTCTGCATTTAAATATATAAGGGGAGAAAAAGAGGCACAAAGTGCTGAAGTAACTCAGCGGGTCAGGTGGCATCTCTGAGGAACATGAACATGAAAATATGATGTTTTGGGTCAGGGCGCTTTCTCAGCCCAATCTCCAGTCTGAAGAAGGGTTCCAACCCAAAATGTTTCCTATTCATGTGCTCCAGAGATGCTACTTGATCTGTCGTGTTACTCCAGAACTTTGTATCTCTTTTTGTAAACTAGCATAGTTGTAGTATTGAGTTTAGTTTTGGTCACTCTGCCATGGGAAGGATGTCATTAAGCTGGAAAGAGTGCAGAGAAGATTTACGAGCATGTTGCTAAGACTCGAGAGCCTGAGCATTATGGAGAAATTGGGTAAGCTTGGACTATTCCTTGGAGCGCAGGAGGCCGTGTGATCTTCGAGAGGTATATAACATGATCCGTTGTTGACAGTTGCTGGCGGCCACTCGCCTTCTTCAGCAGGCATCTCTGGTGCACAGCGACGTTACAGCACTTTTGACCGTGAGCTCCTTGCACTGTAACTCACCGTACGCCACTTTCGCTACTTCCTGGAGGGGAGAACATTTACTGCCTTCACGGATCACAAGCCGCTAACTTTCGTGTTTGCCAAGGTTTCAGACCGGTGGTCTGCAAGGCAGCAGAGGCAGTTGGCGCACGTGTCCGAGTACAACAGCTCCCTTCGTTTTGTCGAGGGCAAGTACAACAGGGTGGCTGGCGCCTTATCGTTACCTGCGGTTCACGCCGTTCTCCAAGTCACTGAGTGTATTGATTATTCCGCCCTGGCAGCTGCACAGCTGGTCGATGAGGAAATGGCCGCCTAGCGCATGGCGGTATCAGGCTTGCAGTTGGAGGACGTCTGTTGTCCTGGGGGTGCAACGCTGCTGTGCGATGTCTCCACTGGATTTCTGCAACCCATTGTCCCCGTCGCCTGGCAGCGCAGGGTGTTTAAGGTGCTCCAAGGACTTGCTCATCCCTCCATCAGGGTGATTGTAGCCTCCCGCTTCGTGGCACGGGCTGCGCAAGTAGGTTGGACATTGGGCGCGCACCTGCATCCCGTGCAAACCGCCAAGGTGCAGCGACACGTTTGTGCGCCGTTGCAGGAGTTAGCCATCCCTCGGCAGCAGTTCGACCACATTCACGTGGACATCGTGGGGCAGCTGCCGCCTTCCCGGGGCATGACCTACCTTTTCTCTCCACGGCCCCCACACGCAGACAGAGAAACACACGCAGATAGAGACACACAAACACAGCCACAGAAACACAGACACACACACACACAGAAAAACACAGAGACATACAGAGTCACACAGACAGACAGACACACATACATGCACACACACACGCACACAGACAGACACACAGAAAGACAGACACACACAGGGTTAAATCCCACCTGTACCCCGGCCTGAACATTAACCCCGACACCAATGTTAACACTGACTCAAACCTCCAACCTGGTCTGCTGTTGTACCGGTACCGAACGAGTTAACACAACCCCCAGATAATAATAATAATAATAATAATATATTTTATTGTCATTGCACGTCAGGGCAACGAGATTTAGTATGCAGCTCCAACCGATGAAAAAGAAAAGTAAAATAAATAAATAAGCTGTGTATCGTGACCATCCGAGGGAGACAGTCCAGGGGGGGTGGGGGGCACTCAGCAGGGCCGGTTCAGAGCCGCTAGAGCTCTGGGAATAAAGCTGTTTCTGAGTCTGGAGGTTCGGGCGTAGAGGGCCTTGTAACGTCTGCCGGAGGGAAGTAGTTCAAACAGTCCGTTACAGAGGTGTGATGAGTCTTAATGGATGCTGACAGCCTTCCTGAGGCACCGTGTGTGGTAGATGCCCTCCAAGGCTGGTAGCTCTGTCCCAATGATCCTCTGCGCTCTGTGGACGACGCGCTGAAGAGCTCTCCTCTCCGCCTCCGTGCAGCTGAGATACCACACAGAGATGCCATACGTTAATATGCTCTGTGGTGCAGCGGTAAAACGTTGTCAGCAGCTGTTGGGGCAGACCAGTCTTTTTTAATGTCCTCAGGAAGAACAGTCGTTGCTGTGCCTTCTTGACCAGCGCAGCGGTGTTGGTGGACCATGTGAGGTCCTCAGAAATGTGAGTGCCCAGAAACTTAAAGCTGGACACTCTCTCCACACTTTCCCCCGTAAATGGAGATTGGGGCGTATTCTCCATTATGGGACCTCCTGAAGTCAATAATCAGCTCCTTGGTCTTGGAGGTGTTTAGTGACAAGTTGTTACGTGTGCACCAGTCCGCCAGGTTCTGCACCTCCGCCCTGTATTTTGTTTCATCACCGTTGGTGATCAGCCCAATCACTGTTGTGTCGTCTGCAAACTTCACGATGGTGTTGGTGTCGAATGCAGGAACACAGTCGTGAGTGATGAGGGAGTAGAGCATAGGGCTTAGTACACAGCCCTGTGGTGATCTGTTTATCCACAGATTGTCTCCCTATCGCACTTATCCGGCCTGTTGTCTTTTGTTTCTGCTTCAGGTCTTTTAACTCTATGCCCACCCCCGACCAAGAGCGGGCCGGTACGCCGCCGATTTCATACAAATCTGACCCTTTCTCTCACACACACACACTGCTCGCCTGCCCGCTCCCGGCGTTTAGCGTTGAATACTCACGGCTGAGTTCTGCTGCGGCTTGCTGCCCTGTAGTAAAGTAAAGTAAAGTAAAGTATCCTTTATTGTCATTCAGACCTTTTGGTCTGAACGAAATTTTGTTGCCTTGCAGTCATACATGTAATAAAATAACAAAACACACAATAAACACAAATTTAACATCCACCACAGTGAGTTCACCAGACACCTCACTGTGATGGAAGGCACAAGTCTTAGTCTTTGTCTCTTCCCTCCTTGTTCTCCCTCTGCGCTGAGGCGATTCAAGCCTCCAATGTTGTGACCCCACCGGGTGATGGTAAGTAAGTGCCGCGGCTCAACCGTGCTCCGCGAACGGGCCGGTTCAAACTCTGCGGCCCCCCCCCCCCCCCCCCCTCCAGGGTCCAGACCAGAGTCTTCCCCCCACCCCCCGGGTCCAGCCCAGTCTCGGCCGCTCCGGCGGCAGCGAGTGACACAATTTAACGCATTTACTGAGGAATGTGTGGATCGATGCATTGATGACCCATTGTATAACTACTTGCTGTTAACTGCTACAGTAGCAGTTAACACATCGTTTATTATTCGCAGCGGTTGTTATCCATGTTCGTTTTGTAAATAAATCAGTTTGGCGAATGTTTTTTTTTAATCTTTATTTAACAAAGCGTATTTGTATTTCCATATGAAATACGGAAAATTAACGCGGGGCCCCCTGGGCACAGGGCCCAATTTGGAAATATTGGTCCAATCGGCCTAAGGCCGGCCCTGTTTATGGTTCTCATAAATTTATATATATATATCATGTCGCCCACACATTCCCAACGCTCCAGAGAAACCAATCCAAGTTTACTTCTAAGAGCTATTACATTCAAATCCATGCAACAACATTGTAACTGAATTTAACAATGTGTTGTCACGCTGAGAGCTAAAGGCAACTCTGCTCAATATGTTCTTCTGGATTTTAAATATTGAGTGTGGATGCATCATCAAATTTTTGTATAGCCATGGAAAGGCTACAGGCTTCTCAATTTCTATGGTTCTTTTGTCGGTCATCTTTGATTGTTCTGCTTCTTGAAATTTGAATATAAACCAACATCAGTTAAAAAATAATAATTTAACTACACTGAGCTTGGTCACTTGAAATCTAAATTTATGCTCGACTATAAGTAAATTGGTTTGGAATTTAATGTGATTTTTTCAGAATCCTTTTTGCATAATTTGTAATTGGTAATCCAAATCAAGTCAAGAGTGTTTTATTGTCATGTGTCCCAGATGGAACAACGAAATTCTTCCTTGCTGCAGCACAACAGAATATGTAAACATAGTACATTGTGAACAATATGATAAACGTCAGAGGAAAAAAAAGCACTGTGTATTTATACACTTCCCCACAAGTACGTGTGCACACACGCACGCGCACACACACACTCTCACACACACACACACACACACACACACGCACACACACACCCACACACACACACACACACACACACACACACACACACACACACACACACACACACACACACACACACACACACACACACACACACATACACACACACACACAACACATCCACACCACATATACAGTGGCTTGCAAAAGTATTCATACCCCTTGAACTTTTCCACATTTTGGCACGTTACAATCACAAACGTAAATGTATTTTATTGGGATTTTATGTGATAGACCAACACAAAGTGGCGCATAATTGTGAAGTGTAAGGAAAATGATACATGGTTTTCAATTTTTTTTACAAATAAAAAACTGAAAAGTGTGGCGTGCAAAAGTATTCAGCCCCCTTTACTCTGATACCCCTAAATAAAATCCAGTGCAACCAATTGCCTTCAGAAGTCACAGAATTAGAGTTCACTTGTGTGTAATCTAATCTCAGTATAAATACAGCTGTTCTGTGAAGGCCTCAGAGGTTTGTTAGAGAACATTAGTGAACAAACAGCATCATGGAGCCCAAGGAACACACCAGACAGGTCAGGGATAAAGTTGTTGAGAAGTTTAAAGCAGGGTTAGGTTATAAAAAAATATCCCAAGCTTTGAACATCTCACGGAGCACTGTTCAATCCATCATCCGAAAATGGAAAGAGTATGGCACAACTGCAAACCTACCAAGACATGGCCGTCCACCTAAACTGACAGGCCGGGCAAGGAGAGCATTGATCAGAGAAGCAGCCAAGAGGCCCATGGTAACTGGAGGAGCTGCAGAGATCCACAGCTCAGGTGGGAGATTCTGTCCACAGGACAAGTATTAGTCCTGCACTCCACAAATCGGGCCTTTATGGAAGAGTGGCATGAAGAAAGCCATTGTTGAAAAAAAGCCATAAGAAGTCCAGTTTGTAGTTTGCCACAAGCCATGTGGGGGACACAGCAAAAGGTGCTCTGGTCAGATGAGACCAAAATTGAAGTTTTTGGCCTAAATGCAAAACGCTATGTGTGGCGGAAAACTAACACAGCACATCACCCTGAACACACCATCCCCACTGTGAAACATGGTGGTGGCAGCATCATGCTGTGGGGATGCTTTTCTTCAGCAGGGACAGGGAAGCTGGTCAGGGTTGATGGGAAGACGGATGGAGCCAAATACAGGGCAATCTTGGAAGAAAACCTGTTAGAGTCTGCAAAAGACTTGAGACTGGGGTGGAGGTTCACCTTCCAGCAGGACAACGACCCTAAACATACAGCCAATGGAGTGGTTTAGATCAAAGTATATTCATGTGTTAGAATGGCCCAGTCAAAGTCCAGACCTAAATCCAATTGAGAATCTCTGGCAAGACTTGAAAATTGCTGTTCACAGACGCTCTCCATCCAATCTGACTGAGCTTGAGCTATTTTGCAAAGAAGAATGGGCAAAAATTTCAGTCTCTAGATGTGCAAAGCTGGTAGAGACATACCCCAAAAGTCTCCTCCCCTTCCTTAACCCTCGAGCTGTCTCCTCCCATTCCCCCGCGCTCGGGCTCCTCCTCCTCCCTTTTTCCTTCCTTCTCCCCCCCACCCCCAATCAGTCTGAAGAAGGGTTTCGGCCTGAAACGTCGCCTATTTCCTTCGCTCCATAGATGCTGCTGCACCCGCTGAGTTTCTCCAGCAATTTTGTGTACCCCCAAAAGACTTGCAGCTGTAATTGCAGTGAAAGGTGGTTCTACAAAGTATTGACTCGGGGGGGCTGAATAATTTTACACGCCACACTTTTCAGTTTTTTATTTGTAAAAAAATTTGAAAACCATGTATCATTTTCCTTCCACTTCACAATTATGCACCACTTTGTGTTGGTCTATCACATAAAATCCCAATAAAATACATTTACGTTTGTGGTTATAACGTGACAAAATGTGGAAAAGTTCAAGGGGTATGAAATCCTTTGCAAGCCACTGTATATATACACACATACTCAAAAAACAAACAATAGTGGTGCAATAATAATAATACTATTGAAGTTCAGAGCTTATTTTTTTGGTTGTAGTGTTTAATAGCCTGATGGCTGTTAGGAAGAACCTGTTCCTGAACCTGGACATTACAGTTTTCAGGCTCCTGTACCTTCTTCCCGATGGCAGGGGTGAAACAAGTGTGTGGCCAGGATGGTGTGGGTCTCTGATGATGCTGGTTGCCTTTTTCAGGTAGCGACTCCACTAAATCCCTTCGATGGTGGGGAGGTCAGTCGATGATGGACTGGGCAGTGTTCACAACATTTTGCAGTCTTTTCTGCTCCCTGGTGTTCAGGTTACTGAACCAGGCCATGATGCAACCAGTTAATAATACTAATGAAGTTCAAGATAATCCTCTCTGACATACCGAATCTCCTTAATTTTCTCAGGAAGTAAAGGTGTTGATGTGCTTTATTTATAATTGCATCAGTGTGCTGGGTCCAGGAAAGATCTTCAGAAATATGCACGCCTAGGAATTTGAAGTTTCTGGCTCTATCCACCATTGATATAGACAGGATTGTGGGTTCTCATCCTTCCTCTTCCAAAGTCCATAATCAGTTAATTGGTTTTACTGATATTGAGAGCCAAGTTGTTGTGCTGGCACCATTTGGTCAACTGGTGGTTCTCACTTCTATATTCTGACTCATCACCATCTGTAATTCATGCAACAACGATGGTGTCATCGGCGAACTTGAAGATGGAATTCGCACTGTGTCTGGCTACAAAGTCATTAGTATAGAGTGAGTAGAGCAGCGGGCACGTGGTACACAGACATATACACGTGGTACACAAAAGTGGCAGGCTAGTAACCAGCTTGGAGGGGATAATGCTATTGAACGCCAAACTGTAGTCTATAAACACCAGCCTGATGTAAGTGTTTTTATTGTCCAAGTGATCCCGTGGGGAATGGAGAGCCAGTGAGATCGCATCCTCCATTGACCTGTTGTGATGGTAGGCGAACTATAATGGTTCTTGTTATGGTAGTGATATCCACCATAACCAACCTCTCAAAGTACTTCATCACCATGGATATTAGTGCCACTGGTCGATAGTCGTTGAGGCACGTCACCTTACTCTTCTTGGGCACATGTATTAATTGATGCCCTCTTAAAACAGGTAGGAAACCTCAGACCTCAATAACGAGAGGTTGACAACGTCCACAAAAACTCCAGCTAGTTAGTCTGCACAGGTTTTGAGAACTCGACCGGGTATACCATCAGGTCCAGGCGCTTTCCGATTGTTCACACCCCTGAAGGATCTTCTGACATCGGCCTCTGTGACTATGACTGTAATACCATCAGGGCATATGGGGACTCAGGAAGGCAAAACAGTATTCTCCCTATCAAAGCGTGTGTAGAACGCATTGAGCTTGTCAGGGAGTGATGCTTCACTGTCGTTTGAGCTGCCTCCTGACTTCGCCTTGAAGGAGGTGATGGCATTCAAGACTGCCACAGTTGCAAACATCCGCCCCATCCTCCAGCTTTAAGCGGAAGTCCCTTTTGGCCTTTTTGATGGCCTTGTCAAGGTCGTATCTGGACTTCTCATAGGCCTCTCCATCACCAGACCTGAATGCCTGGTATCTGGTCTTCAGAAGAATGCGGATCTCCCAGGTCATCCAAAGCTTCTGGTTAGGAAACACTCGGATGGTTTAACTAATGTTCTTTAGGATTTCCTCTGGCGAAGCAGCAATTGGTCTCTTATCTGTAAAGCATGCCTTTTTAAACACTTGACCTTCAAGAAAACCTTGAACTTTGCCTCTCAATCAAATGCTATCAAGTACAACAAGTAATTCTGTACATTTTTAAGAAGGGAAACAATGTGAAATAAAGGATGTACAAATGAATCAATGAAAATTATAAAAGTAACGTAGTTTGCATTAAAAAAATGTTAACAGGAGGACCAGAGCAAAAATAAAGGGGGTGGGGCTTCAAGCACTTTTTAATTTCATGTATATTAAAAATGGGTTATCAATTTTATCAAATGAACAAATTTACATTTTCATACCAGTTGTCAAGAATAACCACTCCTGGTTCATCGGTTTGGTAACACAACTGCTCAGGTGTATCCAGCAAAAAGATCTGAATCCCAATTTGTAAATTCAGTAATGTCTCATTTCAGGCGCCTGAATCCAAGCCACTGCCCAGAATCGTCTCTTGTAGTCCCTGCCCACCCATTGGACTGATCTAGAAATATAGAAGAGAGAAACATAGAAAAATAGGTGCAGGAGTAGACCATTCGGCCCTTCGAGCCAGCACCGCCATTCAATATGATCATGGCTGATCATCTAAAATCAGTACCCTGTTACTGCCTTTTCCCCATATCCCTTGATTCCTTTAGCCCAAAGAGCTAAATCTAACTCTCTTGAAAATATCCAGTGAATTGGCCTCCACTGCCTTATGTGGCAGATAATTCCACAGATTCACTATTATCTCGGTAAAAAGGTTTTTCCTAAATGGCCTACCCCTTATTCTTAAACTATGACCCCTGGTTCTCGATTCCCCAACATCGGGAGCCTATTTCCTGCATCTGAATGTGGAGGCACAATAAAGCAGATCTGTGAAGTGTGGTGAGGCCTCAACAGTGTGAAATCAATACCAAATTACAAATAAATTTATAATTAATGCAATCTAAACTGGGCCCTACACTGGGCCCATGGATCTCAACACACACACAAAGAGTTACACAGAAATTGCACATTCTACAAGACAATTAAAGAAAAAAAGACATTAATTGAAAATACATTTAAATAATTAATGTTCAGATTCAGATTTAGATTCAAATTTATTGTCATTGTGCAGTGTACAGTACAGAGACAACGAAATGCAGAGGGAGGATGATGGTTGTGCAGATTTTTTAAAGAATCTGGTATTGGTTAATTATTGTCATTGTAAATGAGATATAGTGAAAAACTTAGTTTTGCATGCTATTTAGTCAAATTATATAATACATGAGTACAATCAAGCCATACACAAATGCAACAGGTAGCGCACATAAAAATAACCAGAGTGCTGAGTTACAGTTACAAAGAAAGTGTAAATAATAAAGTGCAAGGGCTGTAATGAGGTAGGCTGGGCAGAACTACATCCTAAGCTTAAGAGAGGTCTGTTTAGTAGTTTAATAACAGTGGCGAAGAAACAGTTTCTGAATCTGGTGGTATGTGCTTTCAGGTTTTTTTAATCTCCTGCTGAATGGAAGAGGGGCAAAGAGGGAATGACAGGATGTAAGTGGTCCTTATTATGCTGGCTGATTTGCTGGGTCAGAGGTGTAGATGGACTCCAGCACTTTATGTCCTTAGATGGAGTCGATGGTGGGGAGGCTTGTATAATGAACTGGGCTACATCCACAACTCTGTAATTCTTTAGCGCTTGGGCAGAGCAGTTGCCAAGCCAAGTTGTGATGCTCTCTATGGTGCATCTGATACTCCATGTTATCCTACTTTCCCTTCCACTCCCTGCACACTAGGTGCAGTTTTCAGCGGCCATTAAATATGCAGACTCGCACATTTTTGGGATGTGGGAAGAAACTGGAGCACTGGGAGGAAACCCATGCGGTCATAGGGAGAATGTGCAAACCCCACACAGACAGCACCTAAGGTCAGGATTGAACGCGGGTCAATGGCGACGTGAGGCAGAATCTTTACCAGCTGTGCCATGTTTGTGGGAAAGTGGCTGTTCCTGAACCCGATGGTGTGTGAATTCAGGTTTCTGTACATTCTGCCAAATCGTAGGGATCGTTGGTGATAGAAGCTGCCTTCTAAACGCAGTGCCTAATAAGTGTGAAGAGTTACATTTGGGAAGTCAAACCATAGATACTTTTGATGGTAATAAGGGCTGCGCCCATGATGGCTCGGATTGAGTCCATCAGACTCAACCAGAAGAAGAGGGCCTTCAGAAATGGTGACAGGGAGGAGGTGAAATGGTTGCAGAACGATCTGAAGGTGAGATTAAGGCAGGGAAAGGATGACTACTGGAGGAAGCTGGAGCTGAAACTTCAGCAGAACAACATGACGGATGTATGGAGCGGTATGAAGAGCATTACAGGCTACAAGATGACCAGTGTCCTGGGGAAGAAAAGCAATCAGGACTGGGCCAATGAGCTAAACTTGTTTTTTTACAGATTTGATGGAGGGGCCTCCGCCCACCCTCTCCCTGCTCCCCGACAGGCTCTCCCCCTCAATCCCCCTGGTCCACTTCCTCTGCCCTATCTTTGTCGCACCTGACTATCAAGGCTGAGCAGGTGAGGAAAAAGTTGAGCAGCTCTGTCCCGATTATGTTGGGCATGTTCCAGCCTGTTGTGTGAAGTACTCCAGTATATCTTCAACTTGAGTCTGAGCCTGGAGAGGTTTCCTGTGATGTGGAAGCCATTCTGCCTGGTTCCTGCACCAAAGAGGATGCATCTGCAGACCGGTAACACTGACCTTACACACCTTTGAGAGGCTGGTGCTCACTCACCTGACACCCCTGGTTAAATCCTACCTGGACTCCCTGCAGTTTGCTTACCAAACAAAGGTGGGGGTTGAGGGCTCCATCTTCTACCTACTACATCGTTCTTATGCTCACCTGGATAAGCCGGGAAGCGCTGTGAGAGTCATGTTTTTTGACTACTCCAGTGCTTTTAACACCATCCGGCCTGCACTGTTAAGGGCCTGTCCCACTTTCATGACCTAATTCACGACTTCTGCCGAGTTTGCTCTTGACTCATACTCGCAGCATGGTCGTCACAAGGTCGTAGGTAGCTCGTAGCAGGCCGTGCTGCTAGTTGTAGGTACTCGTGGCATCATGTAGGTCGGGGTGTTTTTCTAGCATGATGAAAAATGTCCACGAGTAAAAAAGGTTGTGAATTAGGTTGTGAAAGTGGGACAGGCCGTTTAGGGGGCAAACTGACAAAGATGTGGGTGGATGCTCCATTGATGTCCTGGATCACCAACTACCTGACTGGACGACCACAGTATGTCAGGCTACAGATCTGTGCATTGAATATGGATGGTGAGCAACGCTGGGACCCCACAGGGACGGTCCTCTCTCACTTCCTGTTCACCATCTACACCTCGGACCTCTGATACACCTCGGACTACTGCCACCTGCAGAGGTTTTCAGATGACTGCAATGGTGGGTTGCATCAGTGAGGGGAGGGAAGCTGAGGCCCTGGAAAAGAATGGACAGAGCCCTCTGTACTTTCTGAGAAGGCTCCGCTCTTTCAACATCTGTAGTAAGATGCTGCAGATGTTCTACAAATTGGTGGTGGCCAGTGTCATCTTCTTCTCCTGGGGGCGGAGTTGGATTCATGGGAGGTGGTCTTAGAGGCGAGGATGCTCCCTAAACTGCTGAGCAACTTGGACAATACAGCTCACCACCTCCATGACAAGCTGGTCAACCTGAGGAGCACCTTCATCAACCTGAGGAGCACCTGCATCCACCATGATGCAGCACAGAATGCCACAGGAGATCCTTTTTCCCTGTGGCTATCTTCTTTCGTGTCCATTGTCTATGTTTCAAATATTCGGCCAGGCTCTTGCACAGTGGACAGCCTTCTCATTTGCCACTGTTAGATTTTCCAGGCAGCATTGTTAACCAAGAAGTGGGCATCTTAGTAGATGTGGCATGGATTGTACAGATGTTCCACATTCACATTCTGTGTCTGCCACATCTGCATAGCCCCCATTTGCTCATATTGGTCTTACATCAGCCCATCCTGGTACGAAGCCTATTGAGGGCCCTCCAGGTCTTCCAGACACACCTGTGACCAGGTGGTAGTTGTTCCTTGGTTGGGATTGGCATGTTTACGTGGTGATGGTTTTCACTGCGTTTTTTCTCCCACAAGGCTAGTCTGGTCGCTTGAGGAGACTGTGACAGTGGCTGGACTGTGTGAAGGAAGCTCTTCCTCGACTTCAGCCGTTTTAGGGCTGGGTGATGGGAGTGACAGGAGTGGCGGGTATCCCCAACTTGCCTACTACATTCAGTTCTACCGGCAACTGATCAGCGGATTCCTGGTGGAGCAATACCGGCCAAGACATGCAAGCTATCCACATCCGTTGGTTTTATGCAGCCAGTGATGCATCTGCAGCTGTAATTAAGGGCGGCATCAACTTTCTTTGCGTGAGATGATCTCTCCTAAACAGGACAAGCATACTCTGCAGCAGAGTAGCATGGAGCAAGAGCAGTTGACCGCAGTGTGGATGCATTGGTACCCCACGACGAGTTTGCCAGCTTGCGTAGGAAGCTGTTCCTCATCCTCACTTTGCCCTTCACCCTACCACCATCATCTACTGTATCTATTGTACCTGTGGCTATCAAACTGTACAACTCCTTCCCCTTCTGTCGTGGTGTAGACTGACTCCATTTCCCCCCATCTACCCCCCTTCACAATCTTTGCACATCCCAAATCCTGGACTTTCCACTCATCACTTTAATTTCATGTATCTTGTTGTGTTTTATGACTGTTGGCAGACCAATTTCCCTCCTGGGATAAATAAAGTGCTGTGCAGTGCTGAACTACTATCTACCTCTGATGTCCCTTGGACTATCCTTGACTGGACTTTGCTGGCTTTACCTTGCACTAAACATTATTCCCTTATCACTGACATTGGATTGATTGTAATCATGTGTTGGCTTCTACTGACTGGTTAGCACGCAACAAAAAGCTTTTCACTGTACCTTGGTACACGCGACAATAAACTAAACTGAAAGTTCTATCGTATTGTATCGTATTATATCGTATATTCTCTGCAGCTTCTTACGAAGTGTGTTGGAATTGTCATAATTCTTTAATCTTCTAACAAAGTCGAAGCACTGGTGCACTCGCAGGATGTGGCAGAATGCTGCCAGGATGTGACATGGAGCTAAACAAGAACAGACCCGGCGGGCCAAACAAGAACAATGGGCCCAGTGGCTGCTGTGAACAAAGACCAGGCGGGCCATCATGAACAAGTCCAGATATACGACTTTGGTAAGGCCATCAAAAAGGCTAAAAGGGACTTATGCTCCAAACTGGAGGATGAGACAGATGTTCGGCAGCTGTGGCGGGGCCTGAATGCAATCACCTCCTACAAGGCAAAACCAGGAGGCAGCTCGAATGTCGGTGAAACATCACTCCCTGAAGAGCTCAATGTGTTTTACGCTCGCTTTGATAGGGAGAATACTGATGTGCATTCCCGAGCTCCCATTCGCTGTGGTGGTATTTCAGTCTCAGTCATAGAGGCCGACGTCAGGAAATCCTTCAGAGGGGTGAACCCTCGAAAAGCGCTTGGACCTGCTGGTGTATCCGGTCGTGTTTTAAAAACCTGTGTGGACTAACTGGCTGGAGTTTTTACAGACATTTTCAACCTCTCACTTCTGAGGTCTGAGGTTCCCACCTGCTTTAAAAGGGCATCAATTATACCAGTGCCCAAGAAAAGCAAGGTGACGTGCCTCAATGACTATTGACCAGTGGCACTAACGTATGATGAAGTGCTTTGAGAGGTTGATCATGGAGCAAATCAACTCCTATCTCGACAAAAACCTGGACCCACTGCAGTTTGCTTACCGCCACAACAGATCAACGGTGGATGCGATCTCGCTGGCCCTCCACTCTGCTCTGGACCACTTGGACAACAAAAACTAATATGTCAGGCTGTTATTCATTAATTACAGCTCGGCATTTAATACAATCATCTCCTCCAAGCTGGTTACCAAACTCGCAGAACTGGGTCTCTGCGCATCCCTCTTCAATTGGATCCTCGACTTCCTCATTCACAGACTACGATAATAATCAGCACGGGGGCACCTCAAGGCTGCGTGCTCAGCCCCCTGCTGTACTCACTCTATACTCATGACTGCATAGCCGGTCGTAGTGCCAACTCCATCATCAAGTTCGCTGATGACACCACTGTTGTGGGACGTATCACTGATGGGGATGAGTCAGAGTACAGAAGAGAGATCGAGCAACTGTCCATATGGTGCCAGCACAATAACCTGGCCCTCAACCGCGAGTAAAACCAAGGAACTGATTGTGGACTTTGGAAGGAGTAGGATGGGGACCCACAGTCCCGTTTATATCAACGGGTCGATGGTTGAAAGGGTCAAGAGCTTCAAATTCCTGGGCGTGCACATCTCTGAAGATCTTTCCTGGTCCGAGAACACTGATGCGATTATTAAAAAAGCACGTCAGCGCCTCTACTTCCTGAGAAGATTACGGAGAGTCGGTTTGTCAAGGAAGACTCTCTCTAACTTCTACAGATGCACAGTAGAGAGCATGCTGACCGGTTGCATCGTGGCTTGGTTTGCAACTTGAGCACCCTGGAGCGGAAAAGACTAGAAAAAGTAGTAAACACTGCCCAGTCCATCATCGGCTCTGACCTCCCTTCCATTGAGGGGATCTATCGCAGGCGCTGCCTCAAAAAGGCTGGCAGTATCATCAAGGACCCACACCATCCTGGCCACACACTCATCTCCCTGCTACCTTCAGGTAGGTACATGAGCCTGAAGACTGCAACAACCAGGTTCAGGAATAGCTACTACCCCACAGCCATCAGGCTATTAAACTTGGCTCGGACAAAACTCTGAACATTAATAACCCATTATCTGTTATTTGCACTTTATCAGTTTATTTATTCATGTGTATATATATTTATATAATGGTATATGGACACACTGATCTGTAGTCATGCCTACTATGTTTTGTTGTGCTGAAGCAAAGCAAGAATTTCATTGTCCTATCAGGAACACATGACAATAAACTATCTTGAATCTTGAATCTTGAATTTCACTGTCCAGTGCATATGTGACAATAAAAAACTATTGAACCATGTGCTGGGCCCAGGACAGGCCATCCTGCAATTTGGGCGGTCGCGACTCACGTCGCAGCGGCCTCTGCAGTCCGTTTGTCTTTTTGTTATTTTTTGTCCCGTTTTAATGTAGTTTTTATTCTTTTTTTGACGGGGTATGTGTGTGTGTGGGGGGGCAGGGGGTGGGGGGAGAAACTCTTTCCCCTGCACGGAGAACCCGACCTTTTCCGTGTCGGGTCTCCGTTGTCGTTGGGGCTGCAACGTGGAGCGGCCTCCAGCAGGAACGTCCTGGGGCTCCAGTCGCGGAGCTACTCACCATCATGGAGCTGGCCGAGTCCGGAGCGGGAGGAGCGGTGGTGGCGCTCGGCTGCCACCCGACCCCCGGAGATTCGGAGGCTTACTGCAGGTCTGGCGGACAGTAATATCGGGAGCCCACGGGTCCCTGGTGGGAGACCGCTTTTCGAGCCTTCTGCAACGGCGACTTCTCCTGCCCGAGTCACGGAGTCGAGGAGTACCTGGAGCGGGGCCTGACATCGCCCAGCGCGGCTTGAACGGCTGCGAGACTTTGCTAGCGCCCGCCGGGGACTCCAACAACAAGACCCGGAGCGTGACCTTGCATCGCCCGGCGTGGCTTTAATGGCCGCGGGACAATTGCCATCGCCCGCCGGGGGCTTTGACTTTGACATCGGGAGGGGAATGGGGAGTGCAGGGGAGAGATAAGTTTTTTTTTTTTTTTTTTGCCGTCCATCACAGCGAGGTGGAGATGCGCTGTGATGGATGTCTGTGTAAATTGTGTTGTGTCTTGGGTCTTTTTTTTCATGTGTGTATGACTGCAGAAACAACATTTCATTTGAGCCTCTATGAGGTTCAAGTGACAAATAAATTGTATTGTGTATTGTGTAAAGCAGCTCATTAATCTGGATTTTCCTTAGAATGACAATGTATGTCATAACCTATGCTGTTTACCTGTTTTTTTTTTTGAACACTTTTCCCAGGGTAATTTGAAATGGATATAGCCTTGCCAGCAATGCCTGGATCCTGAAAAATTAATTAATAATAAAAGCATGTCAGGTATCTTGCCAGTGTGAAAGCAATGAGCCAAGTTTGTCTTGCTGCCCCACCTCTCGATGATGAGAAAGAGAAAAGAAGTGTGATGCAGTTACCTCACACACATAATCATTAAAATTCAAGTGATTGATCTTCATTGTTAAATGTGCAGATCGTGCTGTTGCTTTGAATGTCTAATCTCTACTCTGCACCAGAGATAAAGAAACATTTATCCATTCAATTACCACCTACTCAAGATTTTTAATGGTAGACAAAAATGCTGGAGAAACTCTGCGAGTGAGGCAGCATCTATGGAGCGAAGGAAATAGGCGACCCTTAATCCTGTTTAACAAGCAATTCAGTCAGTAACAAGACAATAACAAATATGCTCTGATACTTATTTACATATGTTTCGCCTCGGCAGCGTTGCCAAATTAAACAATGATAAAATAGTAATAATTTAGATATTAACCCAGATGCTGAAATCTTGAGCAAAAAACAAGATCGATTACCCAGCTGACTTTAAGTGCAGGCCTGTGAACACACAAAACCTTACTTCAAAAGCTATCTGGTCCCACTGTAAATATGCAAAACAGTTTGTGATGTGAAAATCAGAATTAAAACACTGATGCTGGAAATCTGAAATAAACACAGAAAATGTAGTAAACATTCATACTCGAGCATCTTCAATGGAAGAAGGAACAGAGTCAATATTTCAGTTCATCAGCCAAAGGATCTTGAACCTGAAGCATTAACTCTGTTTCTCTTTACTTAAAGCCAGGGCCGGCCTTAGGAGGTGCGGGACCCAATTGGGAACAATTTTCATAGAAATATAAATATATAATTATAAATGAGTCATATTCAGGCACATGTCGTGAGTAATATGACAGTCAGTCGGCTTTAAAAAAATCTTAAACTGCACATGCACAGATTGTTCTCTCTGTAAAAAGAAAAAAGAAAAATAAATAAATTAACAATTCAATTTGCCCAAGGCTTCCAAATCTACTTATTCTGAATTACTGAATGGGTGGGGGGTGGAGAGTGACGGCAGGTGGAAAGATGGTGGGAAAAACGGGAGTACACGTCAACGTTGAATTAGTTGTCATCTTATTGAATGACTATACTAGTTCAAGGGACCAATTGAATAAATACATTCATTTTGTATATAAATAGTGTTGCAGTTGTTCCTGTATTGTACAAAGAATGCTTCTCAAATTTCAGTGGTGTTGAGGTCATTGTCATTTGCAGTATCAAGTAAACTGAGGGAGTTGAAAGAGATGTGAGGCTTTTTGAATCAAGTGTTGCTTTTTGAAAATGGGCATTTCCTATTTATGTTATAATATTAGCACTTCTGGAAGAAAAAAAATACATGTAGCTATTTGATATGTAAACATGTCAAAGATATATGTGTATCACAAATATCTCCATTGCCAGCAGATTCTGACCAAAAAAAAAAAAATGCATATGCTGGAATTTTGAAATAAAAGTAGGAATTGGTGGAAATATTGAGCAGATCAGGCAGTAACCATTTCAGGTCGATGATTGTTCTTCAGACCAGGGAAAAGGTAGAT
This sequence comes from Leucoraja erinaceus, assembly GCF_028641065.1. NCBI lineage: Eukaryota > Metazoa > Chordata > Chondrichthyes > Rajiformes > Rajidae > Leucoraja > Leucoraja erinaceus. Next base: position 75,098,368 of record NC_073379.1, on the reverse strand, counting down.
ATCAAATATTTTAACTTTCAGAGATGGGTTAGGGTTGTTCTCTTACAAAATTTCTCCCCGTTCTTTTGTTATAATGCTGACTAGAACATGACTCCATAGGCAATAGCTCTTTCTCATTTCAACCAATTTGCTTTTCATTCTAAGGGAGTTGAAAAGTTGAGTGTTCATAGCCTTATGGCGATGACAGAAGAGGCTTTGACTGACTCACAGCCCTGTCCTCAATCATCATCAATACATACGACCATTCCAAACAGACTTGTTAGATAGCAGGTACACAAAAATGTTGGAGACACTCCGCGGGTGCAGCAGCATCTATGGAGCGAAGGAAATAGGCAACGTTTCGGGCCGAAACCCTTCTTCAGACTGATGGGGGGTGGCGGGGAGAAGAAAGGAAAAAGGAAAAAGGAGGAGAAGGAGCCCGAGGGCTGAGGAAGGGGAGGAGACAGCAAGGGCTAACAAAATTGTTAGATAGCAGTCAGGTACAGCAAAAAAAAAAAGACTATTGGAGAAACTTAGTGGGTCAGTCAGCGTCTGGGGGAAGAGGGAATATGGCCTGTGCGGTAGAAATTCTTGGCAATATTTCCTGCCTTCCAGATGCAACACACCATGAAGATAGTCTGGATGGAAGCAAATGATAATCCCGTGAATGTTGATTGGCCATCAATAAAACCTCCGTGATGAGATTAGGGACGACATTAAGTAACTATGTCATGTATTGAATGATGGTTAAAGGCGCTCAATGCAAAGTCTGTCTTGTCACTTGATATTTTACAAGATACAAGATAGATTTATTCATCACATGTGCCAGATGGCACAGTGAAATGCAATTCCTATACAGCCATACAATAAAAAAAGGGACACAGCACACTAGGGTTTGACATAAAACATCCCCACACAGCATAATCAAAGTTTCCCACTGTGTGGGAAGGCACCAAAGTCAGTCTCTTCCTCCATTGTTCCCCGTGGTCAGGGCCTCCCCAAGCCCTCCGCAGTTGCCGCTATGGGCGGCCCGATGTTCAGGACCGCTCGCCGGGGTGTTGTAAGTCCGATGTCGGGGCTGCGGGACGTCCTCAGCGGCGTGGACACCAGAGTCGGCCCCCTCTTACCGGAGTCGGCGGCTTCCAAAGTCCGCAGGCCGCGCCGGGTGGAGACTGCTGCTGTAGACCCTCTGCAAGGCGCCCCAGGACTCCACGATGACGGTCAGCGCCGCCCGCGTTGGAAGCTCTCCGCACCAGAGCTCCACGATGTTGGAGCAACGGCTCAACGCTTTGGAGCTCCAAACGGCGACCCAGGTAGGTATCGCCCGCTCCGCGGTGACTCCAGCGCTGCGCCGCCGGTGTAGCAGCCCTGGTCCGGTTCCCGGTCCCTGGCAGGAAAGGCCGCTCCGATCCAGCTGGTAGGCTGCGAGGTGGGGGGCGAGGATGCGACTCAGAGAAATAGTCGCGTCCCCGCCAGGAAGAGACTGGGAAACGGTTTCCCCCTTACCCTGCCCCCCTCCCCCACATAGAAAAGTAAAAGTTTCCCCCAACACAAAACTTTAGACTAACTAAAAATTAAAAAAAAAATAGAAATAACAGACAGGCTGTAGGTAGAGGCTGCTGCCAGTGCAGCGCCCCTAGTGGTGTATATATATATATACCCCTAGTACTGTATATATATCCAGGGAGCTACCCCTCAACACTAACAAAAGAGATATATTTTGGGTGTCTGGGTTCTGTCCTCAGAACTTTTTTGCAGTTTCCCTATAAATTACTTTGTCCCAGCAAATGTGTTTGGAGATTTAGTGGTCTTGTGGTGTTAATGGTGTCAGAGGTGTTGGTGACATTTAAACGATATTTGGATAGGCATAATGAAATAAGGAAATTAGAGGGATATGAGTTATGATTGGCTTGGTCTCATGTTTGGCACAGACATTGTGGGCCTAAGGGCCGTACTGTGCTGTATTGTTCTGTGTTCAATGTCTTGGCAGGTATCGTGTGCTCCAATTGTAAATATCTCATTCAATGGAATCTTTTATCAGACTTAAAATATTGAAGTCAACAATGTGATTATAACAACTTGATTTACTTTTAGTTTGGACTGGTCTTAAACTGGTATTTCCATTGGAATCCCTGAGAAATGTAGAAGAAAAAACAAACTACTTTAGGAACTCAGTAGTGGAGCAGTATCTGTGTGGGGAAAGGGATATTTGATGGTTGGCTTGTATCAAGCCTGAGAGTGATGAGGGAAGATAACTGATATATAGAGGAGACGGGTAATGGTGACAGGCCAACCAAAGAGGGCTGAGGGATGGTGGGCAGGTGGAGCCAGGTCAGGAGAGAGGAGGGTGAATGTAAATTGTAATATCTGATAAAACGAGTGATCAGCAGGACACAAAGGTTACCAGTGGTGGAATCTGATAAGTACGGAAGGTGATAATGAAAATCACTAAAACTTGCACATTTGCTCAATCTTCTCATCTGCCTCACTACTGAGGGATTGTTTTCAACCTTCAAAAGACAAGGATAGAGTGGGAAAGCAGCAATTTTGAGATGAGAGAAATCAATTTAGAAATATCTGTGGGATAGTTGGAAGATAAAGTTATTTTGCTTTTCAGAAGGTGGGATATTTAAAGAATCAGGCGTCTGATTGGTTGATGAAGAGACAGCAGCCAATATAAGGAAGGGAAGGCTTAGCAGAGTGGCCATGTTGGGAGAATGGCCGTGTCGAGGTAAAGTTCTGTGTCGAGGCTAAGTGCAGAACTGAAGCTTTGGCTCAAAAGGCATTGGCAAAAAGTTGAGAAACGGATATAGCAGTTAGTTTATCTGCGTAATTCTTCCAAGGTTTTTGGTGTCAGAGAGATGGCAGGTGGGATAGTGGAATGCTCCTCCTGCAGTGCCCTTGAGGACTATACCTGCAGTAAGTAATTTCAGCTGCAGTTCCTTAAGGACTAAGAAATATTTACCATTTAAGAAACATTTATGGATAGGATAGTTTAGATAGTGAAACACAGGCAGGTGGGACAAGTGTAGATGGGGCATGTTGATCTGTAAGTTGGGCCGAAGGACCTGTTTCCACACTATATGATTCTGTGACTCTGACTGCGTTAAGCAACTGGATCTGCAACAGGATGGTTCATGATTATCTGGGGGTGTGAGCGTGACATAGATAGGATTTACAGTGAGGTAATCACGCATAAGATGCAAGCAGGACGTAGATGGGTGACCACCAGGAAAGGGGGTAGGCAGAGAGGGCAGGAATCCCGTGGGGCCATTCCCCTCCGCAGTAGGTATGCTCTTTTAAATGCCGGTATACGGTTTCTTCAATAAATGTAAAGTTTTACTTCTGTATCTATGAGGTGCACTGTAACAACTTGCTAAGCTCCGTGCATTTGTGAAACATAGAATTCCTACCATTTAGAAAGACAACTGTAGCAGCTGCATGGAAAGATCATCACCTGCATGTTTCCTTCCAGTTCACCATGCCAAAATAAAAATACATCATAAGCCCTTCAATGCTGGATCAAATTCACAACTGGCAGCAACATGAATTCCATTTCCACATGGAATGCTCCAGTTCAAAAGAGTTGTTTTCCTCTTCAAGGGCAGTAGTAGATTGGCTGTAATTGTGATCTATGCTTACAATGCCAACATCTCATAATGGATTATTAAAAAATCCCAGCATTTATTTTGCTAAGTTACATTTTTTTGCTGCCATATCTTTATGTCTGAACAGTTGTTAGAATGTCTGAAAAAGGCTTATAAAATATGTACAACATTAATAATTTCCATTCAGTTTTAAGATAATTTATTGTAAAACTAGACACATCATGCAGAATTTCAACTGCAGGGCCTGAATGCCTAATTTAATTAATAATTTTAATTTTCAATCTTTAATAATCTTTTTGTAATGTTAAAAATTCTAAACATTTATAAATCTAATTTTTAAATTGCATATTATCACAAAAGAGCAGGATCCCATGAACGAGTAGGTGATGATGAGCATTTGTCGGCACTGGGCCTGCGCTGGCTGGTGTTTAGAAGAATGAGGGGGGACCTCATTGAAACCTACAGAATAGTGAAAGGCTTGGATAGAGTGGATGTGGAGAGAAGGTTTCCACTAGTGGGAGAGTCTAGGACTAGAGGTCACTGCCTCAGAATTTAAGGACGTTCATTTAGGAAGATAAGGAGAAATTTCTTTCATCAGAGGGTGGCGATTCTGTGGAATTCTTTACCACAGAAGGCTGTGGAGGCCAAGTCAGGGGATATTATTAAGGCAGAGACAGATTCTTGATTAGTACAGGTGTCAGAAGTTAAGGGGGGAAGGCAGGAGAATGGGATTAGGAGGGAGATAGATCAGCCATGATTGAATAGCAGAGTAGACTTGATGGGCCGAATGGCCTAATTCTACTCCTACCCCTTATGACATTAGCACTGGTTAAATGAATGATGCAGTGGTGTATCCACTTACAATGTGGGGAAACTAATAAATGTTTGTTTTTTGCTGGTGATACTTACCTAAAATTTCCCTGGTCCTTAATATTACTCTGTTATAGGTTGCTGAGAAGATTGTGCAGTTGTTGATTATTTGAGGGAGAAAAGTAGTTGCATGGCTCAACTGGAATGAAGAGAGGGGCCATCTTGGGAATGCTGAGAGGGAAATTTGGCCAGTGACAACAACAAAACAATAACTTAAAAGTTAAATTAATTGGCATTAATAGGGAATGACATGTTTTTAAGAATGAACCAGATACAGCAGGCCAAATATAATGAATATGTGTAAAAATCATGCGCATTTTCAAAATGCTTGCTATTTTAATCATATGAAATAGAACACACAATGATAAAAACGCTGCAATTTGAAAATTCTATCAGAAAACAAAAAACAATCGTATATTATAACCACGGAATAAATAAATTTGCAGACATAACTAGCCCAAGCTCATGTAGTGATCAAGAAGTAGACACAAAATGATGGAGTAACTCAGCGTGTCAGGCAGCATCTCTGGAGAGAAGGAATTGGTGACGTTTCAGGTCGAGACCCTTCTTCAGACTTGGTTTAAACTGATAATTTCTTTCAGTGAGAGATTCAGTGCTGAGTTGATATAAAATTGAACTCCATGCTCGGCAAGAACTGTATCTTTCAAACATGACTATCAGTTGTTACAGCATTTATGAATAGTGAAAACAATATGTTTTGTGCTTAAAAGGCCTGGTGTTATTATTGGCTATGAAACATCACAAGGGAAATAACTGTAATTTTTAAGTAAAGTTTTACCGATTTAAAATTGGACCACTGAGCACAAAATAAACAATTCAGAAGGTGATATAGCTGATATTCAGTTGAACACCACCATCATTAATATTGAATCTGAATCTGAATCTGAATCATCAGAGACGAATAATAGATAAAAAGGTTTGAGCAATTCCAATTATTTATTTGTACTAATTTCTCATGCATGTACTCACTCATTTCTACCCAATAAATTAAATTCAGGTAGCATCTGTGGAGGGATAATGGACAGACAGCATTTCAGGTGGGGACACATCTTTAAGATTGGAATATTGGGGGAGCTCGTAGAAAGAATGAGCGGAAGGGGTGGGATAAGATATGGCAAGTGATCCAGGTAAGGAGGGATTGATTGGCAGTTGGTCAGGGGTGGAGGGGGAAAGATGGGAAGGGCAGAGGCAGCCACAAAGGCTGGAGTTGATAAGTGGGAAAAAAAAGGGCTGCAGATGGTGGAATCTAATAAGAGTCAAGAGTGTTTAATTGTCATATATACCAAAACGGAACTACGAAACTCTTACTTGCAACAGCACAACAGGTTTGTAAACACAATGCTCAATAGATAACATAATGCACAAACAAAAAAATGTTCGATAAAATAAAAAAAACCAATACACCGCAAAAAAAAAAGCAATAGCCTGAAGATCCTAGTGCAACCAAGACAGTTAATAGTTTGAAGTTTAGCTGGTGTTTGTAGTGTTCAATAGCATGATGGTTGTTGGGAAGAAGCTGTCCCTGAACCAGGAGATAGAAACATAGAAACATAGAAATTAGGTGCAGGAGTAGGCCATTCGGCCCTTCAAGCCTGCACCGCCATTCAATATGATCATGGCTGATCATCCAACTCAGTATCCTGTTCAGATTCAGATTCAGATCTTGTTCCTGCCTTCTCTCCATACCCTCTGATCCCCTTAGCCACAAGGGCCACATCTAACTCCCTCTTAAATATAGCCAATGAACTGGCCTCGACTACCCTCTGCGGCAGAGAGTTCCAGAGATTCACAACTCTCTGTGTGAAAAAATCAGGAAAAGATCAGGGTATACCTTCTTCCCGATGGCAGGATAGAAATGAGAGCATGGCCAGGGTGTGTGGGTCCTTGATGATGCTGGCTGCCTTTTTAAGGCAACACCTCCTTTATCTATATAATTACTGACCTCCCTACCTCTTGACGTTGGGGAGTTCAGCACCCTTTATGGATCGGGCAGCGTCTACCACTTAATTCCTGTGTGTTTGATTTGCCGAACCAGGCTGTCATGCAATCAATTTATATGCTCTTTGCTGTACACCTGTGGAGGTTCAAGAAAATATTTGTAGACATACCGAATTTCCTCAGTCTTCCAAGGAAGTAGAGGCATTGATGGACTTTCTTTGTGAATGCGTCAACGTATTAGGGCCAGGACAGATCTACAGAGATCTGCACAGCCAGGACCTTGAAGTTGTTGACTCTCTCCACCACTGACCCATTGATGAAGCCAGGTTTGTGGATCCTTGGCCTTCCTTTCCTAAAGTCAACAATCAGCTCCTTGGTTTTACTAATGTTGAGAGCAAGGTTGTTGTTTGGCTTATTGTTCCCTGGTTTTACTGACATTGAGAGCAAAGTTGTGGCACCATTCAAATAGACCATTGATCTTCCTCCTATTTTCTGGATCATCATTACCCATAATTCGTCCAACCATAATGGTGTTGTTGGCGAATTTAAAGATGGAGTTGACACTTTGTCCAGCTACGCAGTCATGGATATAGAGTGAGTAGAGCAGGAGACTGAGCATATAGCCTTGAGGTGCCCCTGTGCTGATGATTATCAAGGAGGAAGTGTTGTTGCCAATTTCTACCAAATGTATTCTGTTCTTAAGGAAGTCAGCAAATTTTAAGATGGCATTGGAGCTGCACTGTCGTGGTTATAGAGCAAGTAGAGCAGAAGAATAAGCAGGCAGCCCTGAAGTACCGCTGCTGAGGGAACTTCTGAATTCTCTTTCTTTTTAACACTTGTTAATTCTCCTGTGTCAACACTTTCTTTTTAAGTCTTCGTCGTATAAGAGATACATTGGAATATAAACAGAAAATGTTGGAAATGCTCAGGTAGCCTTTGTGGAGTAAGAAAAACAGTCAACATTTTAGGATGCTAACGTTTTGTCAGAATGGAACAAAAATAGAGATAAAGTGGAAAATGAGGAGTGGAGAACAAAAGGGAATGTATTTAATAAAATGGATGGGAGGAGAGATTAAATGACAAAAGCAATAATGGTGTAAGGTGATAAAGGATAGTAATAGCACAAATTAGGAAGTGGAAACGGTAGAAACAAGGAACTGTGCATGCTGGTTTACTAAAAATGACAAACTGTTGGAGTAACTAGATCATGCAGCATCTCTGGTGAACAAGGGTGCATGGATGGGTAACATTTTGGGTTGGAACCCTTCTTCAGACAGACACATCAGTTTGAAGAAGGGTCCCAACCCGAACCTATCCATGTTCTCCAGAGATGCTGCATGACCTGCGGAGTAACTCTAGCACTTTGAGTAAAAAGGGTAATCTGGAGCTGGGATAAATAAGGGAGGAGAATATATATATGAAATTTCCCCAGATCTTGAAGATTTTGTCTTAACTATTTCCGTGTTTGATGGGCATAGATATTTTGAGTGTCTTTAATATGTTTAAACAAAAGTGCCACCAAGAAGATCCAAATAATAAATTTCAAGGTAAATGAAGTTGATATTAAGCATCTCTCCCTTTGGATTATTTTGAAGTTCTTTTCACATGCATTGTGAAAACCCGATTCTACAATAATTGCCATTTTCAGTAAGTGGTATTTAGAAGCATGTTGGATGCCATTTGTTGCCATCGTGCATCGTTTGGGTGTCTTCATTCACCAATATTTAAACACGCATTGGACCAGAAAGCAAATTGATGTCCTTCGTGCAGTAAGTACATGATAGCTTTTACATTCCTTTGATTAATGTCCAAAGATACTGCATTGCATGAAAGAATTTCTAGATCTTTGGTTTCTGGATAATGTTGCTGAAGACCATATTTGGATGAGAAGTAGAAAGATAGCTAGTTTATAACAAAAGCAACTAAAGATACTGAAACCTTGAACGAAAAGCAAAGCATTGCATTTTTTGTGCCAAGGATTGATATCTGGATTTACCAAAATAATTTTGTTTATGATTAATTAAAGATGATATCTGCAGACCTTAATCTCCTGATGTGGCACTTTTATTTCTGGTTGGCATAGACATAGAAAGGAAGGAATAAAGGTGTAAACTACTTTCTAAATGGGAGAAGATTCAGAAATTGGAGATACGAAGGGACAGTGCAGGATTTACAAAAGATTCTTGATAAGTAAGGGTGTCAAAGGTTATGGGGAGAAGGCAGGAGGATGTGGTTGATAGGGAAAATAGCTCAACCATAATTGAACGGTGCAGTAGACTCGATGAGCTGAATGGCCTAGTTCTGCTTCTATGTCTTATGGCTTTATGGTTATAAATATTGTACTGCTTGAGAACATTTCATTTGTCCTTGAGAATATTTCCTCTTTGACTGCAGCAGTGAAGCAATTTTCTTTCTCAAGCTTCAGAAGATAATAAAATATCAGAAGAAACACTTCATTGGCATTGCTTGAATTGTAGTTAGAGGAATATGCTCGTCAGATGCCGTATTGCAAACAATGCAGCAGCTTTTGTAAATCAGTTGCATTCTGAATGTTTTTGGCTGGATACTATAATTGTGTCCTTCTTGCCGGAATCTTGTAGTACATCTGTCCCTAGATTTTAGGATGCCCTGCTTCTAATCAGTTTGGATCAGACTGGAATACAAACAACATTATTAGTATTTACCTTCATACCAGGTAATATATTCAGTTGTAAAGTAATGGCCCTGTCCCACAGTACGAGTTCATTCCAAGAGATCTCCAGAGTTCGCCCTGATTCGAGCTTGGAGATTTACGGTAATGGCCACTCGTCGGTACTCGGGGCTCTCATGGACATTTTTCAACATGTCGGGGCTCTCGTGAACATTTTTCAACACCCGTGAACATGTAGAAAAATGTTCACGAGTCTTCCGAGCTTGCCTGCCATTAGCGTTACGAGCCGCTAAGAGAAGTCCCCGAGCTCCGACGTACCCGCTACGTTCAATGTCTGAGCTTACCACGAGTATGATTTTTTTTAAACTATGGAGAGCTCTTGGAATGAACTCATACCGTGGGACAGGGCCATAATACAGCATGGAAACAGACCCTTTAGCTCATAGTGCCAGTGTCAACTATTATGCAACCCTCTCCAAATCCCATTTCTCTTTTTGAATCTCATTTACACCTCTCCCAATTCTCATGCCACACCCTATAGAATAGAAGAATAGAATAGAATGCCTTTCATTGTTACCATCACAGTGAACCTCCAACATCTCCTCACTGTGATGGAAGGCAACAGTCTAACTGCAGCGTCGAGACGACTGGGGCTCACGATGTTAAACCCCCGGCTGGCGATGGTAAGTCATGTGGCCGTTTAAGCCACACTGGGCGATGTTAGGCCCCGCTCCGAGTCATTTAAACCCCGCGATTCTGGCGGGAAAAGTTGCCGTTGCAGGAGCTCCAAAAAGCCGTCTCCCACCAGGGACCTGCGAGCTCCCGATGTTCCTGTCCACCGGGCCTGTGGCCGCAGCCTCCGAAGCTCCGAAGTCGAGTCACAGCCGCGTGCCACCACAGCTCTCCCCGTTCCGAAGTCGGCCAGTTCCGCGATGGCGAGTCCGCAGGCTCCGCGACTGGAGCCCTCAGGTTGGTTCTGGTTGGAGGCCGCCACCGGCTCCACGATGTTAGGCCCAATGACACTGGAGACCCGACAGGGAAAAGTTGGGTCCCCATACAGGGAAGAGATTAAACGGTTTCCCCCACCCCCACATATACACAGCTAAAAAATAATAAAAACTAGAATCAAAAACATACATTTAACGGGACAGAAACCAAAAAAAAGACAGATGGACTGCAGTCGAGCTGCTGCCATTAGGCGCCGCCACACTCCAGCATAGAAACATAGAAAATATGTGCAGGAGTAGGCCATTCGGCCCTTTGACCCAGCACCGCCATTCAATATGATCATGGCTGATCATCCAAAATCAGTACACCGTTCTGGCTTTTTCCCCATATCCCTCGATTCCTTTAGCCCGAAGAGCTAAATCTAACTCTGTTGAAAACATCCAGTGAATTGTCCTCCACTGCCATCTTTGGCAGAGAATTCCACAGATTCACAGCTCAGGGTAGGACCTTGTCAAAGACTTTTTGAAAGTCCAGATACACCACATCCCCTGGCTCTCCTTTATTTATTCTACTTGTTGCATCCTCAAAAAATTCCAAAATATTAGTCAATCATGATTTCATCTTCATAAATCCATGCTGACTTTGACTGACCCCTTCACTGCTTTCCAAATGCGCTGCAAAAACATCTTTAATAATTGACTCCAACATCTTTCCCACAACCGATGTACGGCTAACTGGTCAATAATTCCACGTTTTCTCTCTCCCTCCTTACTTAAAAAGTGTAGTTACATTGGTTACTCTCCAGTCCACAGGAACTGATCCAGAGTCGAAAGAACATTGGAAAATGATCACCAATGCATCCACAATTTGTAGGGCCACCTCCTCGAGTACTCTGGGATGCAGACCATCAGGCCCTGGGTATTTATCTTCCTTCAGCCACAACTGTTTACCTTACACCATTCTCTGACAAATGTGGATTCCCTTCAGTTCCACCCTCCCACTAGATCCTCGGTTCCCTAGTATTTCCAGAAGATTGTTTGTGTCTTCCTTAATGAAGGCAGAACCGTAGCACTCGTTGAACTGTTCTGCTATTTCTTTGTTTCCCATCATAAATTCACCTGTCTTTGACATGAGACAATTTATGAAAATTTATAGGAAAAGAATTGGAGCACCCGATCAGATCCTCCTAAAGACCTAACACTCTCTGCCCAAATTGCTTTCCACAACTTTCCTGGTCAACTTAACTGCTGATCAGTCCAATTTCTTGGAAGAGAAAATTAAGCCACATTAAGCCTTCACAGTTGTAGGAACACATATACCCATGGATGGCAGGACAGGCCTTGGTTTGACTTCCAATTGAGCTGCGCTTTAGGATATCAGGAGGAATTGGAATGCAGATTGGGGAGGACGAACTCCAGTTTCCATTGAGACTGTGAGATAGCAACTGAGGATTGAGGAGACGTGGAAGCAGGACCTGGAATTGTACAAAGACACAGTCGCAGCATTGTGATTGGATGCAAGCTGTGAGCTCGTGGCCTTCGTGTCTGCTCAATTCAACAGTTTTGAGACATTCTGGAAGAATCTGAGTTTCTTTGCCTGGGGTTCAGTGAGATGTGAGTGGCTCCACTATTATGTCTGCAATCGTGTCTTACCATCCATTCAAGTCAGGTGCAAGGCCATTGCCTGAAATATTAACTTTGTTTTCTCTCCTGCCTGATCTTCAGCTTATTTTAAGATTGTGCAGTTTTTTTAATATTGCTGGGGAGATACTGCAATGTCTTATGGGGGCAATGCAGAATCCACTTCCATTGCTCCTTATTATCTTTAAGGGTTCCTTATACATCTTTTGAGCGTGATATCGGTATTAGTGACACGTAGATATGATTGATGTGTTCCGTGGACAACACATCTGTAACTGAGATGATTTTTAGCATTCAAGTCCTATTGGGCAGCTTCCACATTGTTACAAATGTGTAATTGTCACATTTTCAATTTTGCATTGTTAGAGACAGAGAGCAAAGCCAGCAATCACAGATTCAGAAGTTGAATCTTGTAATGGTAAAATTGACAATGTCATTCAGGCACCATTGCAGTTGTATATTTAGGAAAGAACTGCAGATGCTGGAAAAATCGAAGGTAGATAAAAATGCTGGAGAAACTCAGCGGGAGAGGCAGCATCTATGGAGCGAAGGAATAGGTGACATTTCTGGTCAAGACCCTTCTTCAGACTGATGTGGGGGTGGTGGGGGCAGGAAGAAGAAAGGAAGAGATGGAGAGGCAGTGGGCTGATGGAGAGCTGGGGAGGGGAAAGAGGGAGAAAGCAAGGACTACCTGTAATTGGAGAACTCAATGTTCATACCGCTGGGGTGTAAACCGAGTTTGAACCGTCGCCTCGGTGCAGAGGGAGAACAAAGAGGGAAGAGCCAGAGACTTTAAGATTTTGCCTTCCACCACAGTGAGGAGGTGTTTGGTGAACTCACTGTGGTGGATGTTAAATTTGTGTTGACTATGTGTTTTGTCATTTTTTTAAATTATATGTATGACTGCAGGGAAACAGAATTTCGTTCAGACCGAAAGGTCTGAATGACAATAAACAAATCTAATCTAATCTAATCTAAGATGTGGTCAGTGGTGGTATCCCATTGGAGGTGGCGAAAATGTCGGAGGATTATCTGTTGTATGTGGCGGCTGGTAGGGTGGAAGGTCAGGACAAGGGGGACTCTGCCCTTGTTACGAGTGGGGGGGTGGTGGGGATTCGTTGCCTGCGTACCTGAATGTTTACTTTTCAGTGACTGATGTACTAGGCCATCAACATTACCACTAATTTCCATCCTGGCCTCAAATTCACTTGGACTATCTCTGACAGCTCTCTCCCCTTTTTCAATCTCACTGCCTCCATCATAGAGGATAGACAATTGAATTATCTCTACTATAAACTCACTGACTACCACAGTTATCTTGACTCCTCCCTTCCTGCCTCTTGCAAGGATGTCATCCCCTACTCTCAATTAATTGTCTCTGCCGCATCCTATGATGAGGCTTTCCATTCTAAGACATCTGAGAAATCCTCTTTCTTTAGAAAACATGGTTTCCCTCTTGCTGTTGTGGATGGATCCTTCACCCACATCACTTCTGTACCATGTAGTTCTGCTCTCATTTCCCTTTCCCCCCCGACAGAACATGGATAGGGTGACTTGCAGGGTGACTTGGACAGGTTGGGTGAGTGGGCAGATGCATGGCAGATGCAGTTTAATGTGGATAAATGTGAGGTTATTCACTTTGGTGGCAAAAACAGGAAGGAAGATTATTATCTAAATGGTGTCAAGTTGGGAAAAGGGGAAGTCAATGAAAGTAAGCATACAGCAGACAGTGAAGAAAGCGAATGGCATGTTTGCCTTCATAACAAGAGGAGTTGAGTATAGGAGCAAAGAGGTCCTTCTGCAGTTGTACAGGGCCCTAGTGAAATCACACCTGGAGTATTGTGCGCAGTTTTGGACTCCAAAATTGAGGAAGGATATTATTGTTATTGAGGGAGTTCACCGTAGGTTCACAAGGTTAATTCCCGGGATGGCGGGACTGTCATATGCTGAGAGAATGGAGCGGCTGGGCTTGTATACTCTGGAATTTAGAAGGATGAGTGGGAATCTTATTGAAACATATAAGATTATTAAGGGTTTGGACACGCTAGAGGCAGGAAACATGTTCCCGATGTTGGGGGAGTCCAGAACCAGGGGCCACAGTTTACGAATAAGGGGTAAGCCATTTAGAACGGAGATGAGGAAACACTTTTTCACACCGAGAGTTATGTCTGTGGAATTCTCTGCCTCAAAGAGCAGTGGAGGCCGATTCTCTGGATACTTTCAAGAGAGAACAAGATAAGGCTCTTAGAATGGAAAGCCTCATCATAGGATGCGACAGGGGTACAGAGGAAAGGAGCACGCATTTGCATTGGGAACTACAATAGAGGTAGCAGTGTCACCCAGGTGCTGTCCGACCTGGAGTGGGAAACGCTGGAAACAAGAAGGGCAAGGAACAGACTAGCCATGTTGTACAAGATTCAAAAGGGGATCATGGGCATAACTGCAGATAGATACATAATAGTCAATAGTCAATTTAATTGTCATTTGGACCCCTGGAGGTCCAAACGAAATGCCGTTTCTGCAGCCATACAATACACACAAATAAACCCCAGACACAACATAATTTACATTTTACATAAACATCCATCACATCGCTGTGATGGAAGGCCAAAATAAACTTATCTCTCCACTGCACTCTCCCCCCCCCCGATGACAGAGTGAAAGTCAAAGCCCCCGGCTGGCGGTGGCGATTGTCCCGCTGCCATTAAAGCCACGCCGGGTTGTGCGAGGTCGCACACCGGGTCTTGGTGTTAGAGCCCCTGGCGTGCGTTCGCAGAGTCCCGCGGCCATTCCAAGCCACGCGGGGCAGTAGGCCCCGCTCCAGGAGCTCTTCGACCCCGCAACTCGGGCGGGAGAAGTCGCTGTTGCGAGAGCCCTGAAAAGCGGTCTCCCTCCAGTGACCCGCGGGCTCCCGGTGCCGCCGTCCGCAGACCCGCAGTAGCAGCCTCCGCATCAGCTGCAGCAGCGGCAGCAGCAGCAGCGCTCCACCACCGCTCCACCCGCTCTGGACTCGGCCAGCTCCGCGACGGTGAGGTGAGTCGGCACCAGAGTCCCCGGCTTCTTCTGTCGGAGGCCGCTCCTCGTTACAGCCCCAACGACAACTGAGACCCGACAAGAAAATGTCGGGTCTCCAGTGCAGGGAGATACTCAACAGAAAGGAGAACAAGAAAGAGAAGTGATATGCAAATAGAAACCCCATTCGCCAGGACAGATATTTATAAGAACTCATTCTTTGTAAGAACCTTAAGGGGATGGAATAAACTAGACAACAATATAGTCAAATCACCTTCACTAGACAGTTTTAAGGGGGCACTAACAGCACGTTAGTATGTACAACTAATCTAAGTTGGCGATATGCAGAGTACTGCCCTGCCGACTACAAATTCAGAAGGTTCAGAAGGTTCATATTCCGCTGGATAGCTTACAACCTAAAGATATGAACACTGAATTCTCTAATTTTAGGTAACAGACCCCTTCAACCCACCCTGGTGTGCACCCATTTCTCCCACTATCCTGCCTCCCTCCCCCTCCCTGTCCCTTTCCACCTATATTCCTCCCTCTGACGACATTTCACTCCTCTCCTTATTTGAAACCCTTTTGTCTCTATATCTCCTTTTGTCACCCTTTTATGTCATTTTCATCTCTCCTCTTTGCCTACTCATCTGCCAGCCAAAACCCCTTCACCGCTATCCACCTATCCACTGGCTGGACATTGTCCCACCTCCACCTCTTTCGCAGCTTTCTCCTCCCCAACCACCGTTATATTCTGCACAATTAATGTTCTCATTTGCACTACCTGTTGTACTCATATAATGGTATGATATGCCTGGATACTACGCAAAACAAAGTATTATGCCGTGTCTCCGTATACGTGACAATAATAAACCAATACTGATAATACCAGTAAAGGTGACTGAAATTTGGGCTACAGATCTCACTAACACTCTTGGGTACTGTTGACGACACAAGCATGATAATTATTACAAAGTTGGGATTATGCTTTGTTGGCAATGACATGAAGTGATGGACGTGGCTCTCATGGTGTTGGTAGTTGGAATAGTGTGAAATTAATGAGCATCCTTGCTCATTCTATCCACTGGATAATTTAAAAGATCACTTTTCCAATCCCAGTTGTAACCTTCTATCAAAGCACTCATTCTATTGCTTGCCTGGCAATGATCTGTTCTATCTTCATTGTGGTAATAAACATGGAATTATTTTCTACGTCCTTGGTTTTAATTTGCCTGCAGTAACTGACTGTGCAGCACAATCACATTTACTCACCCACCCACACATGCTCACCCGTACAGAGATTCAAAGCATCAGAGAGCAGTCGTACTGAGAATAGCTGTGAAACTAGGGAAATAAGAGCTGTGATTTGAGAATTCATGTGAAGCTTTCCTTACAGCACCTGCACTCTCCAAATAAATCCAGCAAAAATGGAGTAGAAGCGATTAAAGATTTACATTTTTGGCGATCTGGATCAACATTCTTCACACTGGAAAGTCCAGTTTTTGCAACCAAAATTTTATACAAGGCAAGTGTCACATACAGTAAATAATTCACCAACATTATGTTTTCACAATTTGTGTATGTAAATTTATAGCATTCCTATATTAGTCATTATATGACCTTTCTCCTTTGGGTTTGCAAGTGGTAATGATTGTGGAAATGAAATCCAATAGCAATGGGTAATTTGTGGATGGCAGTCTGTCATCTGTTTGCTTTCTTTTATAGTAACAAGAAAGGAAGTACAGGCAGGGTGCATTAAGAATATGTCATCCGGTATAATAAATACATAAAATGCTGGAAATACTCAGCAGGTCACGCTATCTGTGGGAAGAGAAACTGAATCAACATTAAGGATTCAATGTTACCTCTTTCTCCTCCTACACAGCTAAGTATTTGTCTTTATTGTGGTTTTCCAGTATCTGCAGCTTTTTTGATTTTCATGTCATCCACTGTGGTCTATTATGTACAAAGTGGAGCATGTTAAAGGTCATGCTCCATGGGTCTATGCCTATTACAACCAAGGTGCATTAGCTCTGTAAAGGGCCTGTCCCACTAGGGTGTCGTTTGTGCGTCATTTACGCGACATCATTTACGCGTCATGACGTGCTCGTAAATGATGCCTAAGTGGGACAGCCCCTTAACATATCCCTTTCAGTCAGCAGGAACACAACTCCTTAACCATTGAAATGCATTCAGCTCCTGTTCCCTGGACTGATAGGACAAAAAGTAACTTATCCATTGGGACCCAGGAATAATTCACACTACATTTTCTACAAAGTATTTTTGCAAATGAATCAGTCGGGAAGTTATGTTAGGGAATTGAAGGGATTAAAGATCAATAACTCCCCAGTGCCCGAAGGTCTACGTTCTTAAAGAGGTAGTGCCAGAAATAGTGGATTAATTGGTGGTCATTTTGCAACTTTTGTTAGACTGGAACAGCTCCAATTGTTTGGAGGGAAGATAATAAAACCACATTATTCACAAAAGGGTGTGAAGTTAAAACAGGCCATTATAGACCAGTTAGCCTGACAATGCTGGGGTCAATTATAAAAGATATAATAGCAGAGCACTTGAGAAGGATCAGATCAAGTCAAATGGATTTATGTAGGGAAATAATGGTGTACAACTCTACTGGAATGTTTTGAGGATCTAACAATTATATTAGATGATGAGGAACTATTGGATGCTAAGTATACAAATTTAAAAAAGGTTGTGATAGACATGAAGAATTTGCATGCATGTTTCGATGAATTATTGATTGATTGAATTGATGGGAAGATACAGCATGGTACAGGGCTGTTGGCCCTTCAGCTGACCATCGATTACCTGTTTATACTAGTTCTATGCTATCTCACTTTTGCTTCCACTCCCACAAACAAGGAGCAAATTACAGAGGCAAATTAACTACCAACCCACACAAATTTGGGATGTGGGAGGAAATTGGAGCACCCTATTCTGGGTGCTCCAATTTCCTCCCACGCAATCACAGGGAGATCCTACAAACTCCACACAAACAGCACCCGAGGTCAGGATCGAACTGGGGTTTCTGATGTTGTAAGGTTTCAATTCTACCTGTTGTGCCACTGTGCTGCCCAATTAGGGAACATTATTTGTAATATGGGGGCAGATTGTTAATTTGGAAATTGCAACTAGAAAAAATGGTGTCAGAAAAAAATATTTCCCTTTGGTCTCCATAATCATCAGACACCAAATGTCATTTTGGAACACAGCTGCTTACTGTGGGTGGCCATTGAAACTGACAAGTGATCCCTTCTATTGCCATGTGCAGTATAATACCATTGAACAATGTAACATATAGGCTTCAGTATTTTTTAACTTTTAACAAAAATAATGCTATAGTTATTATAATTATAAAGATCTTTAAATTTGAAAATTCTGCATATATAAATAACTGTTAATACGAATCGGACGCTCTCTAGCCCATAACCTCCTTTTCCCAATGACACAATTGTTTTTATAGTGCAATTTTCTATAGCACAACCATAGCGTTTGAGCAGATATTAATGATTTAGATGGAGAAATTACTGTAAATGTGATATCTGTAACTTTTTCAGATGACACAAACTTGGGTAGGTGTATGAGCCATGACAAGAACACAGAGAAGTTACAATACGGTTTGGATAGGATGCAGGGAGTGGTAAAATTCAGGGCAAATACAGTATAATGAGGATAAAGGTGACAGAAACCATAAAGCAGGTTGTCTTCTGCATTATGATAGATTAGGAAAGGTGGAGAGAGTGTCAGACTCTTAACTTAAGTTATTTATCCTTTCAGGATTTTCTAAATTAAAGGCATTTTTAATAACTATACGTTTATTTTTGTTACAAGCTAAATACGGATGCATGTATTGTTTAATGTCATTATACTACACATGCCAATAAAAGGGATCACTTGTTAGTTTCATTGGCCACCCACAGGGAAAGTAGCAGCTGTGTTCTAAAGAGACAATGGTGTCTGATGACCATGGAGACTACATGGCAATAAGACCTGGACATCATTATACACCAGTAAATAAAAGTAAGCATGCAGTTACTGCCAATGATTAAGAAGGCAAATTATATGCTGGCTTTCATATATCAAGAGAATTTGATTACATTTGTGGTGATATTTTGCTGAAATCATATGGGCCTTTCTGAGATCTCATTTTGACTATTGCATGCTGTTTAGTTCTCCACATCTGAGGAAGGATGTTTTTGCTAATTTTGCTCTGGGAACAGTGCAGCGATCTGAGATAGCAGACTGACGTACAAAAAGACATTGGGTCACTCAGTGCTATATTCACTAGAGTTCAGATGATTGAGAGTGTGTGAGAGGGTGTCATCAAAATCCAAGCAGGTTTGGACACACAAGATGCCCAAAGGATTTTCCCACAGCAGGGAAACTCAGGAATAGGTGGTCACACTCAAAGCATTCTGGAAACGTCATTGAAAAATTGAAATGAGGTAAACTTTACTCCCCTCTCCCACCCCCTTCCCCCAGAAAATGAAATAATTCAATAAATCCAAGAAGGAGTTGGATATTGTTTTTAGGGCTAAAGAAATCAAGAGATAATGGAGAAAGAGGGAATTTGATTAATCATCCACGACACGCCTGTTGATTAATCATCCACGACAGGGTGTCACTGCGGTAGAGTTGCTGCCTTACAGCAAATGCAACGCCAGAGACCCGGGTTCGATCCCGTCTACGGGTGCTGTCTGTACGGAGTTTGTACGTTCCCCCGTGACCTGCGTGGGTTTTCTCCGGGATCTTTGGTTTCCTCCCACACTCCAAAGATGTACAGGTTTGTAGTTAATTGGCTTGGTAAATGTTTAAAAAAATTTGGCGCAGACCCGGTGGGTCGAAAGGGCCTGTTTCCGCACTGTATCTCTAAACTGAACGGCAGAACAGGACAAATGGGGTGAACATAGTACTACTTTTTTAGTTTAGGTTAGTTTAGAAATACAGCATGGAAACAGGCCCTTCGGCCCACCGAGTCTGGGCCAACCAACAATCACCCCATTAAACTAGTTCTATTCTCACTCGGGGGACAATTTACAGAAGCCAATTAACCTATGAATCTGCACGTCTTTGGACTGTGGGACTAAACTGGAGTATTCTGAGAAAACCCACGAGTTGCAGGGAGAATAGGCAAACCGTGCAGACAGCACCTAAAGACTGGATCAAACCTTGGTCTGGCGCTGTAAAGCAGCAACTCTACCGCTGCACCACTGTGTTCTCTGTTCCATGTTTGTATACAGTGGTTGTTTTTTTTTTTTTAAAAAGAACAGCAGGAAGTTCTTTCTGTGTAAAGCACATGGCATTGGGGGTTCAGTATTGATGTGGATAGAGAACTGGCTGGCAAACAGGAAGCAAAGAGTAGGAGTAAACGGGTCCTTTTCACAATGGCAGGCAGTGACTAGTGGGGTACCGCAAGGCTCAGTACTGGGACCCCAGCTATTTACAATATATATTAATGATCTGGATGAGGGAATTGAAGGTAATATCTCCAAGTTTGCGGATGACACTAAGCTGGGGTGTAGTGTTAGGTGTGAGGAGGAAGCTAGGAGAGTGCAAGGTGACTTGGATAGGCTGGGTGAGTGGGCAAATGTTTGGCAGATGCAGTTTAATGTGGATAAATGTGAGGTTATCCATTTTGGTGGCAAAAACGGGAAAGCAGATTATTATCTAAACGGTGGCCGATTGGGAAAGGGGGAGATGCAGCGAGACCTGGGTGTCATGGTACACCAGTCATTGAAGGTAGGCATGCAGGTGCAGCAGGCAGTAAAGAAAGCGAATGGCATGTTGGCTTGCATAGCAAGAGGATTTGAGTATAGGAGCAGGGAGGTTCTACTGCAGTTGTATAGGGTCTTGGTGAGACCACACCTGGAGTATTGCGTGCAGTTTTTTTGGTCTCCAAATCTGAGGAAGGACATTATTGCCATAGAGGGAGTGCAGAGAAGGTTCACCAGACTGATTCCTGGGATGTCAGGACTGTCTTATGAAGAAAGACTGGATAGACTTGGTTTATACTCTCTAGAGTTTAGGAGATTGAGAGGGGATCTTATAGAAACTTACAAAATTCTTAAGGGGTTGGACAGGCTAGATGCAGGAAGATTGTTTCCGATGTTGGGGAAGTCCAGGACAAGGGGTCACAGCTTAAGGATAAGGGGGAAATCCTTTAAAACCGAGATGAGGAGAACTTTTTTCACACAGAGAGTGGTGAATCTCTGGAACTCTCTGCCACAGAGGGTAGTTGAGGCCAGTTCATTGGCTATATTTAAGAGGGAGTTAGATGTGGCCCTTGTGGCCAAGGGGATCAGAGGGTATGGAGAAAAGGCAGGTACGGGATACTGAGTTGGATGATCAGCCATGATCATATTAAATGGCGGTGCAGGCTCGAAGGGCCGAATGGCCTACTCCTGCACCTAATTTCTATGTTTCTATGTTTCTATGAGCCAACATTAATCTTTCAAACAACACTAT
The DNA here is from genome assembly GCF_028641065.1 of Leucoraja erinaceus. NCBI lineage: Eukaryota > Metazoa > Chordata > Chondrichthyes > Rajiformes > Rajidae > Leucoraja > Leucoraja erinaceus. Next base: position 75,077,219 of record NC_073379.1, on the reverse strand, counting down.
AAAAGTTTCAGATCTTGTGTGCAAATTTACAAGTGTGCAAGTTTGCTTGCAAAACAGCAATGGAACTGCTTGGGGGATCCTAATGAAAGGTCACTGCTCTGAAACATTATGAAACATTCTGAGCATTCAGAAAGTATTCAGACCCCTTCACATTTTGTTACGTTACAGCCTTATTCTAAAATGGATTGAAAACATTTTTTATCATCAATCTGCACACAATACCCCATAATAAAAAAACGAAAACAGAAATTTAGAAATTTTTGCAACGTAATTAAAAATAAATAACTGAAATATTACATTTACATAAGTATTCAGACCCTTACCCAGTACTTTGTTGAGGCGCCTTTGGCAGCGATTACAGCCTCAAGTCTTCTTGGGTATGACGCTACAAGCTTGGCACACCTGCATTTGGGTAATTTCTCCCATTCTTCTCTGCAGGTCCTCTCAAGCTCTGTCAGGTTGGATGGGGAGCGTCGATGCACAGGTATTTTCAGGTCCCTCCAGAGATGTTAGATCAGGTTCAAGTTCGGGCTCTGGCTGGGCCACTCAAAGGCATTCACAGACTTGTCACGAAGCCACTCCTGCGTTGTCTTGGCTATATGCTTAGGATCATTGTCATGTTGGAAGGTGAACCTCCGCCCCAGTCTGTGGTCCAGAACACTCTGGAGCAGGTATTCATCAAGGATCTCTCTGTACTTTGCTCCGTTCATCTTTCCCTTGATCCTGACTAGTTTCCCAGTTCCTGCCACTGAAAAACATCCCCACAGTATGATGCTGCCACCACCATGCTTCACCGTAGGTATGCTATTGGTCTGGTTTCCTCCAGACATGACGCTTGGCATTCAGGCCAAAGAATTCAATCTTGGTTTCATCAGACATAGAAACATAGAAACATAGAAAATGGGTGCAGGAGTAGGCCATTCGGCCCTTCGAGCCTGCACCGCCATTCAATATGATCATGGCTGATCATCCAACTCAGTATCCTGTACCTGCCGTCTCTCCATACCCCCTGAGAATCTTGTGTCTCATGCCTTTTGGCAAACTCCAAGCGGGCTGTCGTGCCTTTTACTGAGGAGTGACTTCCGTCTGGCCACTCTACCATAAAGGCCTGATTGGTGGTGCTGCAGATATAGTTGTCTTTCTGGAAGGTTCTCCCATCTCCACCGAGGAACTCTGGAGCTCTATCAGAGTGACCATCGGGTTCTTGGTCACCTCCCTGACCAAGGCCCTTTTCCCCCGATTGCTCAGTTTGGCCAGGCGGCCAGCTCTATGAAGAGTCCTGGTGGTTCCAAAGTTCTTCCATTTAAGAATGACGGAGGCCACTGTGCTCTTCGGGACTTGTAATGCTGCAGATATTGTTTTATACCCTTCCCCAGAACTGTGTCTCAACACAATCCTGTCTCGGAGGTCTACAGACAATTCCTTCATCTTCATGGCTTGGTTTTTGCTCTGACATGCACTGTCAACTGTGGGACCTTATATGGGCAGGTGTGTGCCTTTCCAAATCATGTTCAATCAATTTAATATACCACTGATGGACTCCAATCAAGTTGTAGAAACATCTCAAGGATAATCAATGAAAACAGGATGAACCTCAGCTCAAATTTGTTCGGCATGGACTTGTAGGGCCGAGATGGCCTGTTTCCGTGCTGTAATTGTTATATGGTTATATGGTTATAAATTTGAGTGTCCTAGCAAAGGGTGTGAATATTTATGTAAATGTGATATTTTAATTATTTATTTTTAATTACTTTGCAAAAATTTCTAAACACCTGTCTTCGCTTCTTCATTCTGGGGTATTGTGTGTAGATTGATGATAAAAAAAAATGAATTTAATCCATTTAAAAATAAGGCTGTAAAGAAACAAAATGTGGAAAAAGTGAAGGGGTCTGAATACTTTCTGAATGCACTGTAACTCTTATTCTCTCGACACAGATGTTACCTACTAGCATTTTCTGTTTCATTTCAGATTTTTCACATTTGGATTGGTGTGGTATTTTAGATATTTTGATGTGTAAAATCTGCTATAAACTTTCAACAAAATTTAAAAGAAAAACAGGATTTTGGTATGGAGCATTGAGGAAGATAAATGTATTTCCTCTTGTATGGTAACTTCACAAAACAAAAACTGAAGAGGAGTCAAATTGGTAGTTCCATTGTTACCTGTTGTTAGATCAGCGGCTGTAAGGAGAAAAAAGCATATTGCTTGGCACAGCTCTTCTACAATATTAAGTTAATTGGGACGATGGTTGATGCCTCATTGTCTGATTTTAGGTAGTCCTGCATTTCATGTAATGCTGAATTCTCCAACATTTGGCTTATACATGTTGGTGTAATGGTAGTTATGTTTTATTTAACAATCACATCACCTCCCCAAGGCTCGTAACTACTACTTACTCCCAAAGTTGTTTTGCCTTCATGATTTAAACATGCACATAATTCCTCAAACTGAATGAGGTTCATTTTATCCCATTGACAATTTAAAGGAATGGTCAAACCAAATTGTTCACTCCTTACATCCACCAGAGAAAATTCAGTTCCTTCACAGTTATAAAATTATTTTGGCCACTATTTAATGGTTGGCATTCCATTGTTATAGGAGGAGTAGGAAAAGAACAAAACATTATTAAAAACGACATGAGTGACATTCATTGGCTATATTTAAGAGGGAGTTAGATGTGGCCCTTGTGGCTAAAGGGATCAGGGGGTATGGAGAGAAGGCAGTTACAGGATACTGAGTTAGATGATCAGCCATGATCATATTGAATGGCAGTGCAGGCTCAAAGGGCCGAATGGCCTACTCCTGCACCTATTTTCTATGTTTCTATGTTTCTATGAGTGGATGTTTATTTTAGCTCTTTTTTTATAGTTTCTCCACTCCGTGACATTTTGGATAAACATTCAAGCTGCTTTTTAGTTAATATAAACATATCATTATTAATAAGCAAATGGTTAAACAATATCTAAGGCATTAACAGAACACTGAAAGTGCACCGTTGAACTCTATGATAAGAATGTAAGTTACTATAGCAACTAGTGCCTACACTAGTAATTACAGTATAGCAAGTATGCTGTGTGGTGCAATAGTAAAGTAACACAATCTAATATTCTCTTGCTTTTTGGAACTTGATAACAAATAAAACTTGATATTTTCTGACGTCAAATGCTCTCCCTCAACTATCCAAATATGACAACAACGCAGCAATAATATTTAACTATTTGAGAAAAACCACAGAATGTTCCTGCTACTTCTGGAATAAAATAATGTTGTTATCGTCAACAACACAATGCAGATTGAACTATTCATTTGTCAGGAAGCCATTCCAGAATAACAATAACGTGTTTGCTACTTTGTTTTTAAAACTAGCATTTTTTTTAAATTCAAGAGAAAAGGCAAAAGAGTAATTGTGTAATTTTGTTAACATTTTATTGGGATTATCTTTTCCTGTTACTCACGTAAGGCATCCTTGAGAAAATTTCTAACCCTGAAATAATTATTTGATTGGAGATGTTTTAATGTAGTAACTGAATTTATTTAGCACACATGACAGGGTGAATTGCGAGTTAATCATTTTACTTTATTTATTCTGGTAGTTTTCACTAATGCAGCGTTTGTTAGTAATGTTTGGTCAAGGAACCAATGTACTAAATGTAGTTTAGTAGGAAGGAACTGCAGATGCTGGTTTAAACCGAAGATAGACACAAAATGCTGGGGTAACTCAGCGGGAAAGGCAGTATCTCTGGAGAGAAAGAATGGATGACGTTTCGGCCGAGAGCCCTCTTCAGACTGATGTCAGGGGAGAGGGAGATACATAGATAAAGAAGTGTAAGGTGTGAAAGCAGGACAAAGGGAACAGATCAAGGAAACTGTAGAAAAGGTAATTGTTAGCTGGGAGAAGTTAACAAAGCAAACAGAGATGACTGAGGGGGAGCAGCGAAAGAGGATGTTGTTGAACTCTCATCGGAGAAAGGTGGAGAACTTTCTCAAAGTAGACATATTTGTGCTCTCCCACTAAATGCCTGCTGTCCAGCACATTGGGGAATGAAACAAAATTCATGAGGAGAACCTGTACAAGAAAATGGTATAAGACTTTCTGTAACTCTTTCAAACCAATCTCTTCCTTTTTTGGTCATCATTTTAAATTATGGAAGCGAGAGTGTTTGAGAAGCCTGATCCCGTTTTGTCACTGCTTTTTAAAATACAGAAATCATTCATGAACTTTATTCTATTAGCTGTTATCTGTGGACTGACTCGCCAATCATCATAACACGTACTAACCTTGTGCAAAGACTATTATTTTAATGTAACATTTGTTTTAAAGAGACTATACAGTTCCATAATCTAAAATAAATGCAGAATTCATACAGACTAAAATTATATTGAGCACACAGTTATTTTCATATTTCTAGACAAATGTATGTGGGCTGCTGAATCTCTGATTTGTTTGGGGCAGGTAGGCTTCAAGACGGGTCTGAGGTGACATGTTGTAGTGAGGGTCAGTGTTGCAAGGCAACTGTTTGGGCCATCCTGGCAGAAACACAAGGAAATGATTTGAAATTCAGGACCATAATGTTCAATCAATATTTCCTTAAATGTAATGAATGGCCCCTTACGAGAAAGGATTCCAGGGAGTTTTATGCCCTTCTCCAGCTCTGCAGTTCCCTCTCTTTTCCAAGGAAATGATTTGAAAATACATAATCCTCTCAACATTTCCTTAAATGTAATGAATGTCCCTTACGAGAAAGGATTCCAGGGATTATGCCCTTCCTCTATTCCTTTAATACAAATCCTCTACATTGTAGATGTGACAGTGGAAGATAACTAACATTCATGAAACTAATGTATTAAAGAAACCTTCCATCACTGCCAGGTAGCTTTGCCAGGACCTCTACAAATGTGCAATGGTGTAAAAGTTGGTACAACTGGTTTGACCACAAATGTTACCTGATATCCTTGGCATCTCTTCTACGTTCTTACATTACTCCAACAATGAAACATACTACTTATATTTCTTTTAAACTATATTTTATTTTCATTTCTTAACTGGAATGGAATACTTAAACTTTTATTTAGCTATAGGGTTATTCTCCAAGCTACAGTGATGGTTTGATATCTTAATACCCTATCTTTATCTGGTTTCTTTGATGCAATCTTTCCAGTAAGTTAAACTCTTTATTTTAGCTTAGAGATCCAGAATGAAAACAGGCTCTTCAGCCCACCAAGTCCACACCAACAACGATCACCCTTACACTAGTTCTATCCTACACACTCGGGACAATTTACAGAAGCCAATTAACCAACAAACATGCACGTCTTTGGAATGTGGGAGGAAACTGGAGTACTCTAAGGAAACGCACGTGGTCACAGGGAGAATGTACAAACTCCGTACAGATAACACCCATAGTCAGGATTGAACCCAAGTCTCTGGCGCTGTAAGGCAGCAACTCTACCGCTGCACCACTATGTGTATACAGTATGTTCTTGTATGTGTTAAATTTCATTTGGCTTCCTGGTGACATTGTGAATATTAACCAATTGCACTGTTTGAAGTAATGACTGCTGGAGACCTCAGTGAAATGCAAGCATGTTTCATTACTGTGCCAGGCATAACAACAGAAAAGGAGTATTTATTATGTATGAGTTGGTGGGCGGCGAGACCGACGTTGCAGCGGCCTCTGCAGTCTGTCTGTCTTTTTTTAATTTTTTTGTCCCGTTGAGGGTATAGTTTGTAGTGGGCTTTTAAATGTGTATGTGTGGGGGGCGGGGGGTGGGTGGGGGAAACTTTTAAATCTCTTTCCTGCACGGGGACCCGACCTTTTCCCTGTCGGGTCTCCGTTGTCGTTGGGGCCTAGCACCGTGGAGCAGCCTCCAACCGGAATGACCTGGGGGCTCACGTCACGGAGCCTGCGGAGCTGCGGACCTACCATCGTGGAGCTGGCCAGCTTCGGAGCGTGGAGAGTTCGGAGTGTGGAGAGCTGCGGTGGCGCGCGGCTGTGACCCGACTCCAGTGGATGGTGACACCGGGAGCTCGCGGGTCCTCGGTGGGAGACCGCTTTGCGGGGCACCGGCAACGGCGACTTCTCCCGCCCGAATTGCGGGGTTGAAAGTGACCTGGAGCGGGGCCTTACATCGCCCGGTGCAGCTTTAAACAGCCGCGGGACTTGCTAGCGCCCGCCGGGGGCTCTAACATCAAGACCCGGAGCAGGGCCTTACATAACCCGGCGCGGCTTTAAATGGCCGCGGACTTGCTAGAGCCCGCCGGGGGCTTTGACTTTGACATCGGGAGAAGATTGGAGAGCAGGGGAGAGACAAAACTTTGCCTTCCATCACAGTGAGGAGGAGATTCACTGTGATGGATGTTTGTGTAAATTATGTTGGTGTGTGGCTTGGTTCTTTTCTTGTATGACTGCAGAAACCAAATTTCGTTTGAACCTCATGTGAGGTTCAAATGACAAATAAATGGTATTGTATTGTATTGTATTAAAATGTTGAATGTCCTATCCAGAGGAATATTAGATTGACTGTAGTCACCCAGGCTGTTTCTTTCCACAAGGGCCACATCTAACTCCCTCTTAAATATAGCCAATGAACTGTCCTCAACTACCTTCTGTGGCAGAGAATTCCAGATATTCACCACTCTCTGTGTGAAAAATGTTTTTCTCATCTCGGTCCTAAAGGATTTCCCCTTTATCCTTAAACTGTGACCCCTTGTCCTGGACTTCCCCAACATCGGGAACAATCTTCCTGCATCTAGCCTGTCCAACCACCTAAGAATTTTATAAGTTTCTATAAGATCTATAAGATCCCCCCTCAATCTTCTAAATTCTAGCGATAAATTGAAAGCCAATTTGGTGATAGTTAAGGCAATATTGAGAGAACCTGTTTTTCTCAAGCCTAGAGATCATTTACATGAAATGGACACTAAATGCTGCGGTAATTCAGCACGTCAGGCAGCATCTTTGGAAAAAAGTTCAGGTCGCAAGCTTGTTCAGAGCAGTCTGAAGAAGGATTCCGACCCGAAACGACATCTATTACTTTTCTACAGCAGTGCTGCCTGACCTGCTGAGTTACTCCAGCATTTTGTGTCTATCTGCGGCATAAACCTGCATCTGCAGTTCCTTCCTACACACTTACCTGAAACAAGTTTGCAAAATTTGATGAAACATAGGAGCAGGCTATTTAGACTTTCAAGCCATGGCATTATATTTTCATTAGTTTTTTCTCCTTACGGAGGATTTGAATTGAAGATTAACAAGATGATAATGTTGTTGAATGAAGACAGCATTTTGCTGCCACTATTACTAAAGTCAAAACAATTTTGCTGCCGCCTTCTGCTGGGAGTCAACAGATGCTGCCTAAAAAAGCTCCAGGCATAAGAAACTTGTCCTCCTCATAAGCCCTCTAACAACCATCCATGCCCTTAACAAACACCGAAGGGTTTCGGCCCGAAACGTTGCCTCTTTCCTTCGCTCCATAGATGCTGCTGCACCCGCTGAGTTTCTCCAGCTTTTTTGTGTACCTTCGATTCTCCAGTATCTGCAGTTCCTTCTAAAACACCACACATAGAAAGCCCTGTTCACAATAAATTCTGCCGGCACAGGCTGCAGTCACAATCAAAGATCCTATAACAGAGCTCTGCTATAGGATCTTTGGCCACAATAAGCATTGTCCACATTTAACCCACTCACACCAAACCCTGTCAGAGAAGGCATGCTCTTTCCATAAGGCTTATTTGCACCAAACCATACAGACAACAATCCTTGCCCCACATTGAGACCAGGCTATTATTTGCCCTGCCAAAACATGACTCAACCATGACAAGCCTGATCCACACCTAATTGCGTGCAAAAATCATGCCTTAACTACAACAGACAATAGACAATAGACAATAGGTGCAGGAGTAGGCCATTCGGCCCTTCGAGCCAGCACCGCCATTCAATGTGATCATGGCTGATCATCCCCAATCAGTACCCCGTTCCTGCCTTCTGCCCATATCCCCTGACTCCGCTATCCTTAAGAGCCCTATTTAGCTCTCCCTTGAAAGTATCCAGATAACCGGCCTCCACCACCCTCTGAGGCAGAGAATTCCACAGAGATATGTTTCAATAAGATACCCTCTCATCCTTCTAAATTCCAGAATATTGTGACTTCACTCACAACACTTTCATCTGCTATTTAACTCACCCACAATAAATTGCACCCACAAGACATCATGTCCACAACCTGTGCCTTCACTTTTAATTACTGCAGTACTGGGTGTGTATCTCTCCTGAACAATACTTGCTTTCTGAACCCAAGACCAGCTGGGCTGCTTAAAAGGCAATTTCTTTCCGTACACATTTGTTCATTTTCTGTCTGTACACATGAGATCGCTCTTCTCAAACATAGAAACATAGAAACATAGAAAATAGGTGCAGGAGTAGGCCATTCGGGCCTTCGAGTCTGCACCACCTTTCAATATGATCATGGCTGATCATCCAACTCAGTATCCTGTACCTGCCTTCTCTCCATACCCCCTGATACCTTTAATAATAATAATAATACATTTTATTTGTGGGCGCCTTTCAAAAGTCTCAAGGACACCTTACAGAATTTAACAAGAGTAAAAAAACATATAATCGGAGTAAAATAAATAATAAAGACATCACCAATACACAAATTAAAGACAGAATTCGATCCAAAGACAAAAAAATCAAAAACACAATGTGAAGAGAGAGCAGCGGCAGCTAAACCGCGCCAGCGTACACTCTCCCTTCCGACAGCCATCTTGGACACAAACTAAAATAATCACTTACACACAAAAATCATCCCCCCACAATGGTTACCACTGTGGGGGAAGGCACAATGTCCAGTCCCCATCCCCAGTTCTCCCAAAGTCAGGCCTATTGAGGCCTCCGCTATTGCCTCTACGGAGGCCCGATGTTCCTGGCTGTTCTCGCCGGGTGCAGTTGCCCCGGCGTCGGGAGAGTCCTCTCAGCGGCTGGGCCACCTGGAACGGCCGCTTCCTTACCGGAGACCGCAGCTTCCGAAGCCGACAAGGCCACGTCGGTTTGGAGCTCCCAGGCTCCTGATGTTGAAGTCCGCGCCGCCCGCTCTGCTCCGCAGACCCGCCCGCTCCTCCTCCACAAGGGCCACATCTAACTCCCTCTTAAATATAACAAAGAATGACTATATAGCAAATATAGTCAAAATCTAGGAAAATGCATATGACACGTCATGAAATGTAATCACGTTTTGCTTATCTTCCATTGCAATGTTGATGGGAAATTAAGGGCATCCCCAAAACAACTATTACAGAACATAGAACTGTACAGCACAGGAACAAGCTCTTTGGCCCACAATGTCCATGATGAACAAGCTGAACGTAATCAGAGGAGATTACTGCAGTCTGCATGTGATCCATATCCCTCCATTCCCTGCATATCCATGAGCCTATCTAAAAGCCACTTAAATACCATGATCATATCTGCCTCCACCACCATCCCTGGTAGCACATTCCAAGCCCCCACCACTCACTGTATTTTCTCCGCACATATCCTTTAAACTTTGACCCTTTCACCTTAAAGCTTTAGCCTCTAGTTTTTGACAATCCACCCTGGGAAAAAGACTACTCTGACTGTCCATCTATGCCTCGCATAATTTTAAATACTACTATATCTGGTCTCTCCTTAGCATCCAATGTTCACAGAGAAAATAATCCAAGTTTGTTCAATAGACAATAGACAATAGGTGCAGGAGTAGGCCAATCGGCCCTTCGAGCCAGCACCGCCATTCAATGTGATCATGGCTGATCATCCCCAATCAGTACCCCGTTCCTGCCTTCTCCCCATATCCCCTGACTCCGCTATTTTTAAGAGCCCTATCTAGCTCCCTCTTGAAAGCATTCAGAGAACCTGCCTCCACTGCCCTCTGAGGCAGAGAATTCCACAGATTCACAACTCTCTGTGAGAAAAAGTGTTCCCTCATCTCCGTTTTAAATGGCTTACTCCTTATTCTTAAACTCTGGCCCCTGGTTCTGGACTCCCCCAACATCGGGAACATGTTTCCGGCCTCTAGCATGTCCAAACCCTTAACAATCTTATATGTTTGAATGAGATCACCCCTCATCCTTCTAAACTCCAGAGTGTACAATCCTAGCTGCTCCATTCTCTCAGCATATGACAGTTCTGCCATCCCGGGAATTAACCTTGTAAACCTACGCTGCACCCCCTCTACAGCAAGAATGTCCCCTTTTCCCAACGACGCCATTTAGATAGTAATCTGCCTTCCTGTTTTTGCTACCAAAATGGATAACCTCACATTTATCCGCATTAAACTTCATCTGCCGTGTATCTGCTCACTCTACCAACCTGTCCAATTCACCCTGCATTCTCATAGCATCCTTCACAGTTCACACTGCCACCCAGCTTTGTGTCATATGCAAATTTGCTAATGTTACTTTGAATCACTTCATCCAAATCATTGATGTATATTGTAAACAGCTGTGGTCCCAGCACCGAGCCTTGTGGTACCCCACTAGTCACTGCCTGCCATTCTGAAAGGGACCCATTAATCCCTACTCTTTGTTTCCTGTCTGCCAACCAATTCTCCATCCATGTCAGCACTCTACCCCCAATACCATGTGCCCTCATTTTACCCACTAGTCTCCTATGTGGGATTTTATCAAATGCTTTCCGAAAGTCCAGGTACACTACATCCACTGTCTCTCCCTTGCCAATTTTCCTAGTCACATCTTCAAAAAATTCCAGAAGATTAGTCAAGCATGATTTCCCCTTCGTAAATCCATGCTGACTCGGACCGATCCTGTCACTGCTATCCAAATGTTTGCTATCTCATCTTTTATAATTGACTCCAGCATCTTCCCCACCACCGATGTTAGGCTAATTGGTCTATAATTCCGTGTTTTCTCTCTCCCCCCTTTCTTAAAAAGTGGGATAACATTAGCTACCCTCCAACCCACAGGAACTGATCCTGAGTCTATAGAACATTGGAAAATTATCACCAATGCATCCACAATTTCGAGAGCCACTTCCTTAAGTAGCCTGGGATGCAGACCATCAGGCCCTGGGGATTTATCAGCCTTCAGTCCCATCAGTCTATCCAACACCATTTCCTGCCTAATGTGGATTTCCTTCAGTTCCTCTGTCACCCCAGATCCTCTGGCCACTAGTACATCAGGAAGATTGTTTGTGTCCTCCTTAGTGAAGACGGATCCAAAGTACCTGTTCAACTCATCTGCCATTTCCTTGTTCCCCATAATAAATTCACCTTTTTCAGTCTTCAAGGGTCCAACTTTGGTCTTAACTAATTTTTTCCTCTTCACATACCTAAAGAAGCTTTTACTATCCTGCTTTATATTTTTGGCTAGCTTACCTTCGTACCTCATCTTTTCTCCCCGTATTGTCTTTTTGGTTATCTTCTGTTGTTCTTTAAACATTACCCAATCCTCTTGCTTCCCGCTCATCTTTGCTATGTTGTACTTCTTCGCTTTAATTTTTATACTGTCCCTGACGTCCCTTGTCAGCCATGGTCGTCCCTTTCTCCCCTTGGAATCTTTCTTCCTCCTAGGAATGAACTGATCCTGCACCATCTGCATTATTCCTAGAAACACCTGCCATTTTTGTTCAACTGGCATCCCTGCTAGTGTATCTTTCCAGTCAACTTTGGCCAGCGCCTCCCTCATGGCCCCATAGCCCCCTTTATTGAACTGCAACACTGACACCTCCGATCTACTCTTCTCCCTCTCCAATTGTAGATTAAACCATGTTATGGTCGCTGCCTCCTAATGGCTCATTAACCTCAAGGTCCTTTATCAAATCCGGTTCATTAGATAACACTAAATCCAGAATTGCCTTCTCCCTGGTAGGGTACAATATGTGGCAGCATCTAACGGCAGCGGCTCGACTACAGTCGTCTGTCTTTTTATTTATTTATTTTTGTCTTGTTAAATGTATGTCTTGAGCTAGTTTTTATTTTTTTTTTTAGTTGTGAATATGTGGGGGGTAGTGGGAGGGTCTGTGGGGGAAACTGTTTAATCTCTTCCCTGTGCGGGGACCCGACTTTTTCCCTGTCGGGTCTCCGGTGTTGTTGGGCCTAACATAGAGGAAACGGCTGCGGCCTCCGGCCGGGACTAACCTGAGGGCTCCAGTCACGGAGCCTGTGGAACTGACATTGTGGAGCTGGCCGCCTTCGGAGCGGGAAGAGCTGTGGTGGCGTGCGGCTGCGACATGACTTTGGAGTTTGGGAGGCTCCGGCCGCAGACCCGGTGGACAAGAACATCGGGAGCTTGCAGGTCCCTGGTGGGAGACCACTTTTCCGAGCTCCGCAACGGCAACTTCTCCCACTGGAATCGTGGGGTTGAAATGACTCGAAGCGGGGCCTAACATTGCCCGGCGCGGCTTAAACGGCCACAGGACTTACCATCGCCTGCCGGGGGGCTTAACATCGGGAGCACCAGTTCGCCTCAATGCTGCAGTTGGGACTGCTGGACCTCGGGAGAAGAACAAAGGGAAGAGATAAAGACTTTGCCTTCCATCACAGTGAGGAGATGTTGGAGACTCACTATGATGGATGTTTATGTAAACTGTGTTAAGTGTTGGTCTTGGGTTTTTTTGTAATGTAAAAAACTGTAGAAATGAAATTTTGTTCAAACCTAGGTTTGAATGACAATAAATAGCATTCCATTCCATTCCATTCCATTCCATTCCAAGCTGTTCTAAGAATCCATCACGAAGGCACTCTACAAAGTCACTATCTTGGGGCCCAGTACCAACCTGATTTTCCCAGTCTACCTGCATGTTGAAATCTTCCATAACAACCACAGCATTAATTTTGCTACATGCCAATTTTAACTCCTGATTCAACTTGCGCCCTATGTCCAGGCTACTGTTTGGGGGCCTGTAGATTAGTCCCATTAGGGTATTTTTACCCTTACAATTCCTTTGTTCTATCCATACTGACTCCACATCTCCTGTTTCAATGTCACCCCTTGCAAGGGACTGAATTTCATTCCTCACCAACAGAGCTACCCCACCCCCTCTGCCCACCTGTCTGCTTTTTGATAGGAGGTATATGCTTGAATATTCAGTTCCCAGCCCTGGCCCTCTTGCAGCCATGTCTCTGTAATTCCCACAACATCATACTTGCCAGTTTCTAACTGAGCTTCAAGCTCGTCCACTTTATTCCTTATACTTCGCACATTCATATACAGTACTTTGACCTCCGTATTCACTTCCCCCCTCGCACCGCTCGCAATTGGCCCTGACCTTAATCGGTTGTCCATTCTCGAGCTTTCCTTCCCATTAATTCGAGAATCTTTTGTAATTTTTCCTGTAGTCACTTCTCCTTCAACTCCATCTTTATACTCCAAATTTGTCAATCCCTCCCCCCCACTATTTAGTTTAAACCCACACGTGTAGCCCTAGCAAATCTGCCTGCCAGAACGTTGGTCCCCCTCCAGTTCAGGTGTAACCCATCGCTTTTGTACAGGTCACCCCTACCCCAGGAGAGATCCCAGTGGTCCATAAATCTAAATCCTTGCTCCCTGCTCCAGCCCCTCAGCCACACATTCAGATGCTCTATCTCCCTGTTCCCGTCCTCACTAGCACGAGGTACTGGAAGCAATCCAGAGATAACCACCCTAGAAGTCCGGCATTTCAGCCCTCTTCCCAACCTCTCCTTATAATTATTACAGACAATCCCCAACTTACATGAAGGTTCTGTTCTGTAAACCCTAACGTGTCAGATTTTATGCATGTCCAAATCACTTTAAAACCAGTTAATGTACAAAACGCCTAATCCGTTTCCGACCTGAGCGTCACCTATCCATGTTCTCCAGAGCGACACAGGGACACAGCAGTAGAGTTGCTGCTTACAGCGCCAGAGACTTGGGTTTGATCCTGACTATGGGTGCTGTTTGTACGGAATTTGTATGTTTTTCTGTGATTACGTGGGTTTTCTCCGGGTGTTCCGGTTTCCTCCCACACTCCAAAGACATACAGGTTTGTAGGTTAATTAGCCACGGTAAAATTGTAAGTTATTCCCAGTGTGTAGGATAGTGTTAGTGTACGGGGTGATCGCTGATCGGCGCGGACTCTGTGGGCCGATAGGCCTGTTTCTGCATTGTATCTCTAAAGTAAAGATGCTGCCTGACCTGTTGGGTTATTCCAGCACTTTGCATTGTATCATATTAAAAATAGGCATCGATGGCACTAGTTTGCACTTGCAAACCCTTCTTCACCAGTTGTTGCACCGTCTGGTTGATATGACTGTTGTTGTGGCTCATACTGTGGCCCCTAGCATACATCCTGCAAGCCAATGCCACTGATAGACCCGCTTGGTCACCATGTGTTAACTCCCTCATCACCAGCTGCTGCTTCTTCTAGTCTACTGTCGCTTTGTCCACTCTGCTACTCCCCCCTCTACTGCTGCTTTCTCCACTCCCCCCTCCACTGCCGCTTTCTCCACTCCCCCCCCCTCCACTTTCTCCGCTTTCTCCACTGCCACTCCCCCCCCCCCCTCCACTGCATCTTTCTCCACCCCCTCCACTGCATCTTTCTCCACTCCCCCCTCCACTGCCGCTTTCTCTACTCCCCCCTCCACTGCCGCTTTCTCCACTCCCCCCTCCACTGCTGCTTTCTCCACTACCCCCCCCTCCACTGCTGCCGCTTTCTCCACTCCCCCCTCCACTGCCGCTTTCTCCACTCCCCCGGAGTCCAAGGAGTCCATGGTGGAAGATGTCAGTGATTCTAGGGACCAACAGGAAGAAACGGCAGCTGGTGAATGGGGTGGGAGTCCTGGTCATCCAGCGCGTCCTGTTGGTGGTGGTGGCCTGCAAAATGTGCTGTCGATCGGGGGCTCCAATGTGAGCTGCAACAACAGCTGCATCAACCAGATAGTGCGGCAGCTGGTGAAGAAGGGTTTACTGGTGGAAGATGTTGGCGACTCAGCCAGGAGTCAGCTCTACCATCCCCTTCATTCTCGCTCGCCTTCCCAGTGTTGCACTGACAGTGGCCGACACTGGGTGATGCTTTTGTAGATATGAAGAGGACAAGAAGGTACAGTGAAACGCTTTTGTTGCGTGCTGTCCAGTCAGCGGAAAGACAATACATGATTACAATTGAGCCATTTATAGTGTATAGATTCATGATAAGGCAATAACGTTTAGTGCATGGTAGCCAGCAGTCCAATCAAAGATAGTCCGAAGGTCACCAATAACATAGATAATAGCCCGGGACTGCTCTCTAGTTGTGGCAGGATGATTCAGTTGCATGATAACAGCTGAGAGGAAACTGTCCCTGAATCTGGACGTGTGCGATTTCACATTCCCATACCTTTTGCCCAATGAGCGAAGGGAGAAGAGGAGGTGGCAGGGTGCGACTCATCCTTGATTATGCTGTTGGCCTTGCCAAAGCAGCATGAGGTATAAATATAATCAATGGAAGGGAGTAGGAAAGAACTGCAGATGCTGAAGAAGGGTCTCGACCCAAAACATCACCCATTCGACTCCAGAGATGCTGCCTGTCCCGCTGAGTTACTCCAGCATTTTGTGTCTATCTTCAATGGAGGGGATGTTTAAGAAGGAACTGCAGATGCTGGAAAATCGAAGGTAGACAAAAATGCTGGAGAAACTCAGAGGGTGAGGCAGCAACTATGGAGCAAATGAAATAGGCAATGTTTTGGGTCGAAACCCTTCTTTAGACATGGAGGGGAGATTGATTTGTGTGATGGTCTGGGCTGTATCCACAATTTGCTGCAATTTCTTGCAGTGTTGGACGGAGCTGTTCCCAAACCAAGCTGTGATGCATCCTGATAAAATGCTTTCTATGTCGAATCTGTAGAAGTTGGGGAGAATTGTAGGGGTCATGCTGAACTTCCTAAGCCTTCTAAGGAAGTAGAGGCGTTGGTGTGCCTTCTTGGTCATTGCTTCAATATGGGTGGTCCAGGAGAAGTTGTTGTGTGATATTGACTCCTAGGAATTTGCAGTTTTCAACTATCTCTACTATCTTCAACTATCTCTATTATTAATTGTTTAATTGTGCGAGTTTACATAAATCGCCTATTATGTAAATCGGGGTGTGCCTGTACCCTCTAATCAAGGCAGCATTTGCTAAACCTTTTCTGCACCCTCTTCAAAGCCTCCACATCTTCCCGGAGCGACCGGAACTGCACATAATGAACCCAGGTTATAAAAGATAAATAAGAACATAAACTGGATGCTGACTGTTGTACATGTTTGGGTACATTTTTATTTATTTTTACTAATTCCTTTTCCTTTATTGTAATTTTAGAAAAAGCATTTGGTCTTATCACCATGGCGAATTGTTCTATCTCTGGTTGTCATAACAATTTCAGGCAACTAGAATTGTGAGGTTTTTCATCCAATCACCAAAGATGATTTCAAAACAAAATATATCTGCCATCTGCAAGGTCATAGTGAAGGTGCTGCTTTTCTACATTTGAAAGTCATCATTACTTAAAGATTTGTTTGCTTTTGTACTTTAAAATACCCATAGATAATCTTTTAAGCACATTTAAATATGAACCAGACCAAGTGGGACCTGTTGGGCCCCGTCCCCCAATGCGGGGGGAGCGCTCACCCTGGAGACAGGCGCCACCCGGAGCCAATCACCCCCATCACCCCCCACAAGGAAAATTATGGAATTTCTGGAGGCAATCAATCGTCCCCATGTTGGGGGGGCGGGGGCGGGGGGAGGGGGAGGGGGTGGGAGGTGGGAGTGTGCGGGGGTGTAGGCAGGGCGTGGACTGGGACATGTGCATGTGGGGCACGATCTCTCTCTCTCTCTCTCTCTCTCTCTCTCTCTCTCTCTCTCTCTCTCTCTCTCTCTCTCTCTCTCTCTCTCTCTCTCTCTCTCTCTCTCTCTCTCTCTCTCTCTCTCTCTCTCTCTCTCTCTCTCTCTCTCTCTCTCTCTCTCCTCCCTCTCTCTCTCTCTCTCTCTCTCCCCCCCCCTCCCCCCCTCCTCTCTCTCTCTCTCTCTCTCTCTCTCTCTCTCTCTCTCTCTCTCTCTCTCTCTCTCTCCCAGCAATTGCAAATTACAGCGTACCAAAAGTACATAAACGTTCAATGGTTACAATACATCAAGCAGACATTATGATACATTATGATACAATGGTGCAATCAATATTAACAATGCTCTCAACCCCCTGCGGCGATCAGCGTGTACGGAAGGCCTCCAGAGTCCCCGTGGACACCGCGTGTTCCCTCTCCAGGGACACGCGAGCATCGACATAGGCCCAGAAGAAGGGCAAACAGCCGACTCTAGGGTGACCATTGACCGCCCGCTGTCTGGACCCACGAATGGCCATCTTGGCCAGGCTCAGGAGCAAACCGACAGGGAGATCCCAATTGAAATCCCCCCGCCAAGGAAGACACACTGTCCGCAATCAATAGTGCTCAGTAGGGCAGCCACTTGCTGAAGTAGGCAGGCCTGCATCGTGCCGGTGCTGAGGGCGTACACGTTAATGAAATGTAACGGCATGCCATCCAGGCTCATGGCCAGATACAGCAAACGACCTGGCACAACTTCCTGAACCTTCAAGATCTCTGGCTGGAAAGTCGGGGCCAACAGGAAAGCCACCCCACCCAAATTAGCGCTGAGGTGGCTCATGTAGACCCCCCCTTCCCACTCCAGTAGCCAGGTGGGCTCATCACTGACAACAGTATGCATTTCTTGCAGAAACCTCACTGTATAGTTCCCCTCTCTGAGGCCCGATAGGCAATGAAATTTACGAAAGTCCCCCTTTCCGCCATTTATATTTAGACTAGCAACTGTGATCTTCATGTCTATCCAAATACTATTGGATCTTTTCCTAAATAATCCACTCCAACAACTTTTGCATTACTGTCTTCAGGCTCACCAGCCTGTAGATCACTTCCCTGCCATTCTTAAATAATGATACATTAGCTGCCCTCCAGTTTCCCTGAATCTCACCTGTGCAAGCTAGAGATGCAAATATCTCTGCAACGGTATCTGCAATTACCTCTCTAGCTTACCCTAGGTTCTAAGGATGCACTTTGTTCAGTCCTGGGGATTTATCCACATTAATGCACTTTAAAAATGCAAAAACCTCCTCTTTGATCATTCATATCAAAGTCAGTCAAAGTCAAATTTATTCATCACATGCACATCACATGCAGTGAAATGCATTTGCCAGCAGCGATACACTTAAAAAGAGCACACAATACACAATAAAATTTAACACAAACATCTACCACAGCATTCTTCACTCTTCACCCTCCGTAGTCGCCGCTACAGACGGCCCGATGTACAGGCGGTGGAACACACTCGTCTCGAAGTCCCGAATCGGCACTTCCCTACCGGAGTCCGCGGCTTCAGGATGTTATTTGCCGCAGGCCGGCAGTCGGAGCCTTTCTCCGGAAATCCCCAGTGAGGGATCCCAGGCTCCGGATGGTAAGTCCACGCCCTGCCCACTGTTAGAAGCTCTGCAGACTGCAGCTTCAGGATTTTATAGGCCGCTGGACGGCTGTCGGAGCTCTTCTTCGGCAATCCCCGGCGAGGGATCCCAGGCTCCGGATGATGTCCACTCCACCCCCGCCGCTAGAAGCTCAGCAGACCACAGTCCCATGATGTCAACAACACCAGGCCAGCGATCGGAGCACTCCTCTCTGGCGACCTCCGGCAAGGGTTCGCCCATTCCGCGATGTAAAGTCCACGCTGCGCTTGCTGCCGATGCTCCGGGCCCGACTCCGGGAAAGGCCTCTCCAATCCATAGTGTTAGGCCACGAAGGAGGCGATATGGAAAAAGTCACCTCTCCGTGGAGGAGGCAGCCAAAAGCGGTTTTCCCCCTTTCCCCATATCTGATATAACACATCACAACTCCTATGCATCAATGCCATCGTTTTCCCAATCTTCTTCTCATTTAAAAGTTTTATTTAATATCTACCCATCTCTTTTGGGGAACTACTCAAAGACGGCCATTCTGATCTTTAAAGGCACCTATTTTTACCCTCGACATTCTTTCACTTTCAATATAGCTGTAGAATCTATTAGGATTTCCTTTACCTTGCCCATGAGCACGTCGTGACTTATTTTTGCTTTATTGATTGCTTCTTAAGTTTTCTGAGCATATCATCAACCGTTAGGGATAGAATAGTCTATTTTACTAAATAAAGTTTTTTGTTATTTCCGATTCCTAAAGAATAAATTCCAAGAATTTTAAAATAATCTATTATGATCTGAAGGTATGGTAAATGTGTTTTCTACATGAACTGAAAGCTGTCAAAGGGAAGGGAAGTTAAAATAGATAGCAATGAGTAGGCCTTGGAAGACTGAATGCGTGTTCAGGGAAACGGTCCCAAAGCCCTCACTGGTCTCACTGAAGTACAGGAGGCTACATTGGGAACACCAAATGCAGTGGATGATGTCCTGCGAAATCGGTTAGCAAGACTCTAGTTGTTCCCAGTCTTTCTCAGTGCCCTGTCAGCACCACAAATAGTCCTGCACCAGTATATTTACACTGAGAATCAAAATAACATTCAGACATGATCATATTGAATGGCGGTGCAGGCTCGAAGGGCCGAATGGCCTACTCCTGCACCTAATTTCTATGTTTTTATGTTTCTATCTATTCCTTTATAACAACCCCCTTCATTTTCTGCAGCAGCAACGTGGCCCGTGCTGCTGAAGCAAAAGCAGGCAAGCAGTGAGCAATTATCTTCCTGTTATTTCAAACAACCAAACCGATGGAGGAGCTGCAGCTGAAAAAGCAAGAAAGAAAATCAAATGTTGCAATTACCCTATTCATTATTATACAGATAATCTCTGTATTGGGCACCTGCATTTACCTATTGCAAGCTTCCTACATTTTAACAAGAAAGTAATAACCTACAGGCAATATCCCTTCTCCACGCAACAAACCTTCACTATTGCTAATGATTTCCACCAGCAGTCACTCACAGAAACCTTCTCTCAAAATGTTGTTTGTTTTAACCATCTGCCTGTCACCCCCCCCCCCCCCCTCCCCTCCTTACCTGTGTCCAATTATTACCTGCCACGCTTTATCCTGCCTCTCCTCTCTAGCAACTACCTATCATCTACCTATCCATATTCCACAAATTCACAACTCTCTGGGTGAAAAAGTTTTTTTCTCATCTCAGTCTTAATTCAATTCAATTCGATTCAACTTTATTGTCATTGCACAAATACGAGTACAGGTACAACAAAATGCAGTTTAGCGTCTGGTCATAGTGCAAGATAGTAGAAATAAAAATAAAAATACAAAATAAAAATACTGGTTAAACAATGTGTGCACTGTGGATGAATTAAACTGGTACATAGGCAAATAAATGTATACAAATGGGAGAGTATAAAAGATAGCTAGCGACGGGACTGTGTGTTCAGCAGTGTAATGGTGTTATTGAAAAAGCTGTTCCTCAGCCTGCTTGTGCGAGACCTGAGGCTCCTGTACCGCCTCCCTGATGGGAGGAGGGCAAACAGTCCATGGTTAGGGTGAGAGGGGTCTCACCCTAGGAGGATGATTTTCCCAGCCCGTCTCAGACACCGTGTGCGGTGGAGGGCATCCATGGCAGGGAGCAGGGCACCGATGATGTGCTGAGCGGTTTTCACCACCCGTTGCAGTGCCTTCCTGTCAGCTGTGGTGCAGCTGCTGTACCATACCGTGAAGCAGGTGGTCAGGATGCTTTCGATGGTACAGCGGAAGACGTTGGACAGGATCTGGGGGGACAGGTGAGCTTTCTTAAGCCTCCTCAGAAAGTAAAGGCGCTACTGCGCCTTTTTGATCAGTTTGGTGGTATTGAGGGACCAGGACAGATCCTCTGAGATGTGAACCCCGAGGAATTTGTAGGTGGAGACACATTCCATGTGGCTTCCCCTTTATTCTAAGACTGTGTCCCCTGGTTCTGGACTCGCCCAATATTGGGAACATTTTTCCTGCTTCTAGCTTGTTTAGTCCTTTTATAATGTTATAAGTTTCTATAAGATCATCCTTCCAAACGCCAGTGAATACAAGCCTAGTCTTTTCAATCTGTGACAGTCCCGCCATCCCAGGGATCAATCTCGTGAACCTACACTGCACTGCCTCAATCACAAGGATGTCCTTCCTCAAATTAGGAGACTAAAACTGGACACAATACTCCAGATGTGGTCTCACCAGATTTCTATACAACTGCAGAAGAACCTCTTTACTCCTATACTGAAATCCTCTTGTTACGAAGGCCAACATTCCATTAGCTTTCTGCACGCCAACATTCAGTACAAGGAAGCCCAGATCTCGCTGCACCTCCCCCTTGACTAAACTAACCCCATTGAGATAATAATCTGCCCCCTTGTTTATGCCGCCAAAGTGGATAACCTCACATTTATCTATATTATACTGCATCTGCCACGTATCTGCCCACTCACTCAACCTGTCCAGGTCACCCTGCAACCTCCTAACATCCTCTTCACAGTTCACACTGCCACCCAGCTTTGTGTCATCCGCAAACTTGCTAGTGTTGCTCCCAATTCCCACTTCAAAATCATTAATATATATGGTAAACAGTTGTGGCCCCAACACCGAGGGGGAAAGAGGGAGTGGCCGGGGTGCGATGTCCTTGAATATGCTGGTGGCCTTGTCGAAGCTGCGTGAGGTATAATTTGAGTAATTTGAATAGAGGTTGGTTTGGGTGCTGCATCTGCAATTCTCTGCAATTTCTTGCGGTCTTGGTTGGAGCTGTTCCCAAACCATGCTATGATGTATCATGATAAAATGCTTTCTACGGCATGTCTGTAGAAGCTGGAGAGAGTTGTTGGGGACATGCCGAATTTCCTAAGTAAGTAGAGGCTTTGGTATGCTTTCTTGGTCATTGGTTCAATATGGGTGGTCCAGACGTTATTGGAGACATTGACTCTGAGGAATTTGAAGTTTTCAACAATCTCTACTTTGGGGCTGTCAATCTATGTGTATCACTTCACTTTCTGCAGTCGAGTACTGTCTCCTTTGTCTTGCTGACATAGAGAGAAAGGGGGTTGTCTCGACACCAGTTCATAAGGTTCTCAACCTCTTTCCTGTACTCCATCTCATTATTATTTGACATCCGGCCCACAATGGTGGTGTCGTCTGAGAACTTGTAAATTGAATTGGATTTGTGCATGGCTGCACAGTCGTGAGTGTACATGGAGTAAAGAAGGGAGCTGAGAATGCATCCTTGTAGATTGTCTAGTGTTGAGGTTTCTACTTTGCAAAATGTTAACTTGATTCTTCAATGCTAAAAGGTTGGTAAATGAAGTGTTTGCCATTCTTATGTTGATAATAATACTACACAGCTCTGATGATTAAAGAACAATTTACAACCTTTCATACTTTATTACTTTCTCATAATTTCTTGGAAGTATCCATGCAGTTATTTGTCACTGAGATGGAGGAAGTACATGATATGCAGAGACACATTTATTGTTTCACCTATGACAGTCTGAGATTATATACAGGTACATGAGTCAACAGGCTGTGTGCTCAGTGAAGGAGCAGTAACATTACATGGTGATATACTCAGGCAGAAATTCACCCATGCACAGAATAACAGATAACAGATATGCACATTGGAAAATACGTTTCACCATGATCTTTATGTAGTCTTGATGTGGCTCTTCCTTATGCTTTGAAGACTGTTCCAGAACATAATTCAGCTTTAATTCTTGTATTAAAGGCCAATTTCAAACAAGTAATATTGAACCTCCTGTATGGACCTGTTAATTTTAGGGTGATGTATTTAAATTTTTTGACTGCCTGGCTGGTAGTGGGCCTCACATTTAAGATTTACTTGGAATCCCTAAACTGCTGTCAGAAGGCAACATGGCATGCTACATCTCACAAACAGCCACAATAATCAATGCCCACCGTCATCCTGATCATTCCCTCTTCTTCCTTCTGCCCTTCAAGATACAAAGCTTGAAAGTACAGATTCAAAATCAGCCTTTACCCTGCTGTTCTTAGACTACTGAACAGACATATCATAAGCTAAGGTGTAGCCCTCTGTCCCAGCCTACCTCACTACTTTTGCATTGCATTGCATTGCTACCTTGCATTGTTTTTATCAGCACACTCACTTTAGTTGGTGTAGATTGGCTATTTCATACTAGCCAATTATAGTATTTGTTGGAAGTGACTCCGCCTACTATGTACTTCATATTATCAAGCTTGCTTACGCTAGTTAGAATGAATAGCAGCTTGGAGATGTGATGACTGCAGATCCTTGCTGTATGTCGATTTAATAAATACGTGTTGTATCTTGATGTGTGTTTGAGTCGACTCAATACAGTTGGAACACCATAAATATGTAGCACTTGATTTGCACTTTGCTATTTGTCTCATTACACCATAGTTCTATTTGCCTATTGGCTTGATTGCACTGATGTATGTTTTGATGTATGCAAAAATAATCACTGTATCTTGGGACACATGACAATAATAAACCAATACTACTACCTATCATGTGGCATAACAGTAGGTTTCTTAGGTTTATTATTATTTATTTATTATTTATTATATTATTCTGTGGGCGTGGCTGGCAATCATTCAGAATCTCAAGCATGTTTTCAAGAGAGAGTTAGATTTAGCTCTAAGGGCTAAAGGAATCAAGGGATATGGGGAAAAAGCAGGAATGGGGTACTGATTTTAGATGATCAGCTATGATCATATTGAATGGTGGTGCTGGCTCAAAGGGCTGAATGGCCTACTCCTGCACCTATTTTTCTATGTTTCTATGTTTTCTATTAAGTTTGTTGTTTCTAAAGTCTGGCCTTGCACAGAATGCTTTGATTTATCCATTTTGGAATGGGAACATCCGTACCTAAGAGGGGCGAAATAGGACACCAAGATCTTCTAGCCTGCTCTGCCATTCAACAACGTGGAAATCTTCTACTTCTTGAAAACGTAAAAAAAAAATATTTAGTTCATCATTCTCTAATATTTCTGGCAGTTTTATTTTGTTTTTTGACGACATGCACAAAATAGTTGTTTATTTCCTCTGCCATTCTTTATTGTAATTTCTCCGGTCTCTGTCTGTAAGGGATCCACATTTGCTCTTACTCTTTTCTTTTTGATGTACATACATTAGAACTCACAATCCACGTTATGCTATGTTATGTTAATCCACATTATGCTAATACCAAGATATGTTAATCCATGTTATGTTTGTCATCCGTGGACTCTATTCTCTACATTAAATACATTTATCAAATTTTTCATCCTCTTTTGCAAAGTTCTAAAATGCTCCAATTTTCAGGCCCACTCTTATATTTTGGAACTAGATGAGACTCTTCCTTCGATGTAATGCTTTCTTTAATTTCTCGTGTCAGCTGTGCATGAATCACTTTTACTGTTGGGAATTTGTCTTAATTTTGTTTTTGCAGTGTATTTTGCGATATTTTCATAAATGCTAGGTGTTATGTAACATATTTTCCAATTATCCCCTTGTAATTTCCTTTGTTAAGATTTAAGATCCGAGACAGGAGCGGAGTAAATAGGCCCAGATTTCGATGTAAAGGTGAAACTATCAAGCTCATAATTTTTAAAGGTTGTACCAATTGGATAGTACCTTCTGACAACTAAACAATTCACTTTTAAAAAGCACATATTAGGACGTTGCTGGCGACATTACAACTGCTTTAGGTTCTGACAGGCTTTCTGCAGCTCATTCTGACATGAATAAATGAAGAATCTCCACGGTAGAGGATGCTGCAATCTTTATGGTCCTTAAACTGGATTGGAGCCCCCTGGTGGATGAGATAGAAAATAGCTAAAACAGACAGTGGGGGTGGATCAAAAGTCGGAGTCAAACATTGAGAATCTGGATCCAAGACGAAATGGTGTCACTTGCATAGAGGCTCAGTGGGCTGTTCAGTACATTCTGTACTAAATTCGGGGAGATCAGTGAGATAGGAAACTGACAGCAGTGGCTGCAAGGGCAATGGAGGTGGGTAGGTTGACAATTACAAATATTTAAAGTAGGCATGTACGTTGAAGAATTTCACTGTTTCTAACATCTCAGCAGCAACCCCGGTAGGGCTAGATCCTCAGAAATGAACAAAAACAGGTATCAACCCTCCAGATAAGCCCTGGTATTCATAGCTCTTTCAAATTATGTCAAAGCAAACATTTTACATTGTTTGACCACTGCACATAACCAGCAGCCTTTTTGCACAGAGGACATGCACCTAATTTCAGTACTATCGTTACTCTCACATGAATGTGATTTTTAGAAATCTTGCCACGTACTGTACAATGTTAGAAAAGGCAGTAGAATTTTGTGTCCTAGCCTGTTCAATCTCCCAAGAGCTCAGGCCCTCATGTCCTGGCAACATCATTGTAAATCTTTTCTCGACTAGGACTCGAGGGCCTGATCCGAAGGGAGAGGTTGAACAGGCTTGGACTTTCTTTCTTGGAGCGTAGATGAATGTGAGGTGATCTTTTGGAGGTGTACAAAATCATGGGAGGAATAGTAGAAAAGAACTGCAGATGCTGGTTTAAATCGAATGCAGACACAAAATGCAGGAGTAACTCTGCGGGTCAGGCAGCATCTCTGGAGAGAAGGAATGACTGACGTTTCGGGTCGAGACCCTTCTTCAGACTGATCTTACTCCAGCATGTTGTGTCTACCATGGGAGGAATAGATCAGATAAATGCACAGAATTTTCTGCCCAGTCATGGAATCGAGTACCAGAGGACATAGGTTTAAGGTGAGGCGGGAAAAATTTTATAGGAACCTGAAGGGTAACACTTTTACACAGAGGGTTGTGGGTGTATTGAACAAGCTGTCAGAGGAGGTAGTTGAGGCAGGTACCATCACAACGTTTAAGAAACATTTAGACAAGTGTATGGATAGGATAGGTTTAGAAGGATATGGACCAAATGTAGGCAGGTAGGATGAGTGTAGTTGGGGCATGTTGGGCTGAAAGGCCTGTTTCCAAGGTGTACCACTCTATGACCCTATGACTTTATTTAGAGTAATTTAAGTTTGACAACTTAAGATCATAAAACTGATTGCTCTTAATTCATTTAAGGCATTTGTCAGATTACAAGCTGAGAAGTGAGATACATCTGCCCGATTCTTCACCTCGGCAGGTTTCCTTAACACTGCTTAAACCATAAACTAGTCGGGGACACAAAAGACTACAGATGGTGGAACATGGAACAAACAACAGAGTGCTGCTCACAGACTCAGCCCTGCCTCCGGGGTTTATTCTCTGTGGGTGCCGTAAGGGTTGACCGACAGGTTAGAAGACCAATCTGCTGATCTCACGATTTTTTAAACCTTCATAACTTTTCTAACATCTCACCGATCGGAACAAAACTTGGTGCACTTGGAGCAGAGAACAGCGAGTAAGGTGGCAGAAAAATCCTAGCGATATAGGTTTAATAAGGGGTATTTATGAGTGGATTTTGAAATTACATGGAGGTACATCTGATAAAATTAAAGATGACTGGGAAAGAGAACTTCAGATTTCTTTACCTATAGAGAGGTAAATAACCTGGGAGAGGGCTGCTGCAACGGCGAATTCTCCCCGCCCGTGTTGCGGGGTCAATTGGAGTCGGGGCCTAACATACCTTTTCTGGAAAGCTGACTTTGCGAGCGCACACACCGGGGGCTCCAACATGACCCGGTGTGCGACCTCGCACCACCCGGCGTGGCTTTTCGCCAGGGGGCTTTTTTGACTTTGACTGTGACATCGGGGGGGGGGAGAGTGCAGTGGAGAGATAAGTTTTTTTGGCCTTCCATCACAGTTATGTGATGGATGTTTATGTTAAATGTAATTATGTTGTGTCTGGGGTCTATTTGTGTGTAATGTACGGCTGCAGAAACGGCATTTCGTTTGGACCCCCAGGGGTCCAAATGACAATTAAATTGACTCTTGAAATGGGAGAGGATTCTTCATTTAGTCAATACCTTTTCAATGTGTGCAAGACATGCTCTGATACAATTTAAGGTGGTTCACAGAGCACATATGTCAAAAGATGTTAGCTTGGTTTTTATGGTTATATAAATCCTACCTGTGACAGATGTAATTCTGAAGTGGCTTCGCTGACTCATATGTTTTGGTCTTGGTAGTCAAACCTCACTACATTTGCCACCCCATTTGGAAGATACAAGTTCTGAGAATGCCATTCGGAATCAACTCACCCAGTGAAGTCTTCCAAAGAACCATGGAGCAACTGTTCGAGGACCTACCTTGTGCAATCATTGTCGATGATATCCTGGTGTATGGTGTATGGCAAAGACATGATGGAGCACGATCACAACCTCAGGCTCGTCAAGGAGTGCGCACGTAAGATCAACCTCGAGCTCAATCCAAACAAGTGCAAGTTCAGGGTTTCAGAGGTCTCCTACGTCGGCCACGTTTTCACACCCGACGGCCTCAAACCTGATCCGAAGAAAGCTGCTGCCATTACAGAAATGCCTGCCCTCACAGACGTGCACGGCCTGCAGCGTTTCCTGGGCATGGAAAACTATGTCGGTAAGTTCATACCCAATCTAAGCGAACTGAGCTCCCATCTACGTCAGCTGACTAAAAAGGACACTGCCTGGTTGTGGTTCCAGCAACATCAGATTGCATTTGATGCTTTAAAGTCTAAACTGGCCAGTGCACCGACCCTGACATTCTTCGATCTGAAATGATGATCACCTGTGATGCCTCGCGATTCGGGCTCGGCGCAGCCTGCCTACAGCCATCTGCCGATGGTACTCTACTACCTGCCTCATATGCCTCGCACCATGACCGACACGGAACAGCATTACTTGCAGATCGAGAAGGAGCTGCTGGCTGTCGTATTTGTCTGCTCCAAATTCAGTGACTTCATCTTTGGGAACACCTTCACGGTCAAGATGGACCACCAGCCACTGGTAACAATCCTGAACAAGCGCATCCACGCCGCACCAGCTCGCCTGCAGCGCACGATGATGCAGCTAAAGCGCTTCGACTTCTCTATTACCTACAAAAAGGGTAAGCAGGCCCGTACGAAGCTTTTCAAAAAGGGGGGTGGCATGACAGGATTACAAGAAATTTAATATAAAATAATGTGCACAATTGCACATCACGAGCGCGAAGTATGAAGTCACTCGAAGCTCAGGGGTTTTAGATGCTCTCTGATGCAATATGAGCCTTATTTAGGAGCATTTTTGCGTCAAATTTATGACCAATATTTCGGAAATTAACAGGAATCTGAGAGGTAGCTTTTTCAAACAAAGGGTGGTGGGTGTATGGAACAAACTGCCACAGGAGGTAGTTAAGGCTGGAACTATCATACTGTTTTAGAGACATTTGGACACGTACATGGATATGACAGATTTAGATGGATATGGGCCAAACGCACGTGAGTGGGACTAGTTTAGAGGGTGGTGAACTGTGGAATTTATTGCCACATTCAGCTGTGGAGGTCAAGTCAATGGGCATTTTTCAGGAGGAGATTGATAGATTCTTGATTAATACGGGTGTCAGAGGTAATGGGGAGAAGGTAGAAAATGGGTTTGAGAGGGAAAGATGGATAGAGTCATAGAGTGATACAGTGCGGAAACAGGCCCTTCAGCATGTCCCATCTACAGTCCCACCTGCCCACGTTTGATCCATATCCCTCCGAACCTGTCCTATCCATGTACCTGTCTGTTTCTTAAATTTTGCGATAGTCCTTGCCTCAACTACCTAGTCTGGCAGCTTGTTCCATACACCAACCATCCTTTGTGGGAAACATATACCCCTCAGATTCCTATTAAATCTTTTGCCCTTCACTTTAAATTTATGGTCTCTGCTCCTCGATTCACCTACTCTGGGCAAAAGACTCAACCATATCTATTTAAATCATATGATTTTATACACCTCTATTAGATCATCCCTCATCCTCCTGTGCTCCATGTAATAGAGTCCCAGCTTACTCAACCTTTCCCTATAGTGCTGGCAGTCCTGGCAACATCCACGTAAATCTTCACTGTACCCTTTCCAGTTTGATGTCATCTTTCCTATCACATGGTGCCCAGAACTGAATACAATACTCTGAATGCGTCCTCACCAAATTTTTATGCAACTGCAACATGTACTCCCAACTTCTATGCTCGGCCTGACCCGCTGAGTTACTCCAGCACTCTGAAACGTCACAGAACAGGGCAAGATTAGCAAGTTTGCTGATGATACAGAAGTGAGTGGATTTGCAAATAGTGCAGATGGTTGTGAATGATTGCAACAGGATCTGGATCAATTAGCCAGGTGGGAAGAGGAATGGTTGATGGTTCAGATTCAATTTTAATTGTCATTGTCAGTGTACAGTACAGAGACAACGAAATGCAACGAAATGCATTGAAGCAGGCAGGGGCAGTACATCTTTGTAGCGACTGATTAAAAATGAGTAATTGGGTTGCATGGTTCCTTGAAGGTCGTGTCGCAGGTATATCATGTGGTCAAAAAGTATTTTGCCGCTTTGGCCTTCATCAGTCAGAGTATTGAGTATAGAAGTTGGGAGGTCATGTTGCAGTTGTATAAGACATTGGTGAGACCGCATTTAGAATATTGTGTTCAGTTCTGTGTACCATGTTATAGGAAAGTTGTCAAACTGAATAGAGTACAGAGATCCCCATCCTGGATCAGTCCAATCAGGGTTGTGTCGTCCGCAAACTTGAGAAGCTTGACAGAGGTGTCTGTGAAGGTGCAGTCATTGGTGTGGCGAGAGTAGAGGAGAGGGGAGAAAATGCATCTTGCGGTGCTCCTATGCTGAGCGTTTGCGGGTCCGAGATATACTTTCCCATCTCACATGCTGCTTCCTGTCTGTCAGAAAGCTGGTGATCCACCGACAGAGGGGTTCAGGCACAGTCAACTCAGATAGTTTAGAGCGTAGTAGCTATGGCACAATGGTGTTGAATGCAGAGCTAAAATCCACAAACAAAATCCTCGCATAGGTCCCCTGGCGATCTAGATGCTGGAGGATGAAGTGCAGGCCCAGATTGACTGCGTCATCCACATATCTATTGGCCCAATATGCAAAATGCAGAGGGTCCAGCAGGGGGATTGTGATATTTTTCAGCTTGGCCAGCACAAGCCTTCCAAGGGTCTTCATGACTACAGAGGTCAGTGCGACAAGCCTGTAGTCATTAAGACCCGTAATCCTTGCGTTTTTGGGTACAGGGACAATAGTGGAGACTTTGAAGCAGGCAGGGGCAGTACATCTTTGTAGCGACTGATTAAAAATGAGTAATTGGGTGTGAAGTGGTGATTGGATTGGGTTGGGTGTAGAAGGGCCCAGTCTTTGCAGACTGAGGTCAGGCTGTGAGTGGGTGTGAAGTGTTGGTTGGGGTGGGAAAGGGTCCACTCTTTTCATACTGGAGTCTTGCCTTAAGTAGGTGTGAAGTGGTGAATGGGAAGGAGAGGGTGCAGGGTCCATTCTTTGCAGACTGGGGTCTGGCTGTGTTTGTTGGGAGGGGGTTTCAGGGTTACGTTTCTGATTTTCAAACCTGCAGTAAAACTCATTCAGATGGTTCGTCAGCTGACGATTGTCCGAAGAGCGGGGGGCTTTCCTCTTATTGCTGGTGATTTCTTGCATGCCCTTCCAAACTGAAGAAGAGTCACTAGCTGAGAACTTGCTCCTCAACTTCTCAGAGTACCTTTCCTTGGCAGCTCTGATTCCTCTTCTCAGCTCTTTATCGATTAGGCTATCTTTTAACTCTTTAACAATCAGACTATCGGCTTGACGCATATTTCCCCCCTCCTCAGCAGCAACATCATCAACTGCAGACAGATCCATGATGACCCTGAAAACATGCAGATTTTTGTAATATTCAAATTATATTAAGAATATGCTGCAAAAAGAGTCACAAACTTTGGAATTCATATTTTTCAGGATTATTATCAAGGCAAAGAAAGCAGTTCCAATTGTTTGATATTATTTAATAAAAATATAATAGCTTTAAAACCTACCTCAATTTTACAATCTCATTAAAGATATTCCCCCTTTCCCTCTCCCCTCCTCCATCTCTCTCCCCCTTTCCTTCCCCTCTCTCTCTCTTCCTCTCCCATCCCCTCTTTTTCTGGCGGGGGGGGCAAAGATGAAGGTGGCGTGGGCTGGCAGGTGTCGGCGGGGTCAGTGTGGGCCGGCATGGGGCCAGCTTGGGCCCCGGTGGCGGCGGGAGGCGAGGGCAGCGGGCCTCGCTACAGCGGCATCTGGTGTTGGGGCTGCAGCTGCTCCCGGTCGCCAGGCTGGATGATGGCGAGGCTCTGACGCCATGGATGGAAACGCTGGAGCGGGCGGGTGGGCAGGTAGACACCACACCGCAACGCCCCACCCTCCCTCCCCCAACGCCGCAGATGGAAACGCTGGACCGGGCAGACCGCACAGCACCCCCCGCGGATGGAAACGCTGGACCGGGCGGGCGGACACAGCACCGCGCACCCGCCCTTCCACTACTTACCTGGAGTAGACACGAGGCATCGAGCTCAATGGGTGAAGCACAAATGGAAGTCTGATCCCGCCCTGGGCCCACTGCGCACGCGCGGAGAGATGGCGCCATTTTACGTCGCTTCCCCAACTGCGCAGGCGCATTTTTTTCTCCCCCAGCGGCCCGAGCCAGAATTTCGGGTGGTTTCCCACAAAGTGGAAATGCTAATTGTGCTCCGATTTAAAAAAAAATTCTGCGGATTTTTGCTTACTCTGGGGAGAAAAAAGGGGGTGCGGTCGCACCCAGCGCACCCCCCCTTCGGAGGGCCATGGTAAGGACATGCACGTTGCAGACACACTCTTTCGTGCACCTCGGGCATCTTGCAAACAACATTCCTACGAACAGAAAAATGTTACAGTCCTCGGCGTCTAATTTGTCTCTACTAAGCAACTGCGCAGCTTGGTCGCACATACGCACCTCGTCCACTACCATGCTCCTATGCTCCACCACTCCAGTTCCAGCCGCCTGCTGCCATGTCTCCTACCCGTCCCCGCATACCTTACACCCCTCCACATCCCACGGTTGTGACTAACCACAGGGCCTCCCTGCTGCATATTTCCCCTTTCGGTCATCACAAGCCTCTCCTGCGCCATTCTCGCCTCCGGGTTCTCTGCCTCTTCTTTCAGGAGAGGGAGGAGAGGGTTTGGTCCGCATGCGCTCGGGCTGTGTCAGTAGACCGCCAGATAGATATGGCGAGTACGTTTAACTCCATGGTATGGGTGCCCTTTTACACTTAGTCTTTAGAGGGAAGGATGTAGATTGATTATGCAAGTCAACCAATCACATATAAGTTAGCAGCAACAACCCCACCCCACTATAATGTTTATATTAACACTTGCTTCCGGCACTGCTCAGTTCGAGCAGCAGTTGGGATATTCTGACATCTAACCATCCTTTATGCTGTTAAAGTTTATGTGCTGATTAAAGATGATTTTGGATCACATAGTGTGTCTGGGGTCTGTCTACACCCACTTTTGGAAAAATATTGGAAATACATTTTTGATACTATTTCTGTAGTTTTAGATATTGATTTACAACATCATCTTATTACTGCAATTTTTGGGCTACCAATGTTAGATTCTATTCATCTGTCCCGTTCAGCCCATCGGTTGATTGCTTTTACTACATTAATAGCCAGAAGATCTGTTTTATTTAAATGGAAAGACTCTAATCCTCCTACCACACTCCATTGGTATTCTGAAACAATATCATGTTTAAATTTAGAAAAAATTAGGAGTGACATTGTTGAACCCTCGGTTCAATTTGATAGGACTTGGGGAAGCTTTATTCAATATTTTCACATGATATAAATGGTTTCCTCTCCAACCGTTATAAAAACTTTTTACCTTTATACGATGGAACGGATTTGATGCCAAACAGGGGTCTAAACTGTTGGCATTTTTTGCAGGTCAGATTCTGTTTTGTTTGTTTTGTTATTTTTGTTTAGAGGGTTTTGTTCTCCTTTTTTTTTTCTTTTTATCTTTTAAAAAAAATATATACGTTCTCTTTTAATTGTTTATCTATATTTACAGAAATTGAGAGGTCTATACCCAATGTGTATTTTGACACTGGATTTATATTTAGGTTACATTTGATGTTAATGTAATCCTGATCCCTATGTATCAATATGTATGCAAAATTAATAAAAAGATTTAAAAAGAAAGAAAAGAAACGCACCTATTCTTTTTCTCCAGAAATGCTGCCTGTCCCGCTGAGTTACTCCAGCACTTTGTGTCCATCCCATTTAAGACTATACCGTTTCTTGTTAAAGTGCTATTTATATTTCCACATCTATTTTTCTCATTTTCAGTACATTCCAGCAACCATCCTCCTGCTAAATTGATCTCTATCAACCACCTCTCCAACATAACATTCATAGACCTAATCACACACACCCCATAGCTTATTTATTCGGTCAACTATTCACTTTGCAGGCACTTTATAGAGACATGTGACAAATCTAACATTCTTCTCTCTTTAGCAGATATTGATATACATCTTCACTATCAACCACAGAAAAACAGATTCTTTCTTCACTGCCTGCTGTCCCTGCACGCCAACTTTCAGTGACCGGAGTACAAGGACACCCAGGTCTCGCTGTACCTCCCCCTTACCTAACCTAACCCCATTGAGATAATAATCTGCCCTCTTGTTTTTGCCACCAAAGTGGATAACCTCACATTTATCTATATTATGCTGCATCTGTCGTGCATCTGCCCACTCACTCAACCTGTCCAGGTCATCCTGCAACCTCCTAACATCCTCTTCACAGTTCACTCTGCCACCCAGCTTTGTGTCATCTGCAAACTTGCTAGTGTTGCTCCTAATTCCCTCTTCCAAATCATTAATATATATGGTAAACAGTTGCAGCCCCAACACCGAGCCTTGCGGCACTCCACTCGCCACTGCCTGCCATTCTGAAAAGGACCCGTTCACTCCTACTCTTTGTTTCCTGTCTGCCAACCAATTTTCTATCCACGTCAACACCCTACCCCCAATACCATGTGCTCTAATTTTAGTTACCAGTCTCCCGTGCGGGACCCTATCAAAGGATTTCTGAAAGTCTAGATACACTACATCCACTGGCCCCCCTTGATCCATTTTACTTGTCATATCCTCAAAAAATTCCAGAAGATTAGTCAGGCATAATTTTCCTTTCATAAATCCATGCTGACTTGGACTAATCCTTTTACTGCTGTCCAAATGCCCCATTACATGAGTAGGGCATTCCGCCCTTCGAGCCAGCACCGCCATTCAATGTGATCATGGCTGATCATCCCTAATCAGTACCCCGTTCCGGCCTTCACTCCATATCCCCTGACTCCGCTATCTTTAAGATTAGATTAGATTAGATAAATTAGATTAGATAAATTTATTTGTCACATACACCTAGGTGTAGTGAAATGCTTGTTGCCAATGCAGCACATAAAAAAAGAATGCAAACATGACAATAATAAAGATCTTTAACATAAAAACATCCCCCCACAATGGTTTCCATTATGAGGGAAGGCACAATGTCCAGTCCCCAACCCCAGTTCACCCATAGTCGGGCCTATTGAGGCCTCCGCAGTTGCCTTCACGGAGGCCCGATGTTCCAGGCCGTTCTCGCCGGGTGATGTTGCTCCGGCGTCGGGAGAGTCCTCTCAGCGGCTTGGGACACCTGGAACGGTCGTTTCTGTACTGGAGATCGCGGCTTCCGAAGCCAACAAGACCGCGCCTGATGGAACTCCACTACTGGCGATCTCATCGAGAGATTCCAGGCTCCCGGTGTAAAGTTCGGCGCCGCCGCACGCAGCTGGCCGCTCCACAGTCCCGCAGCTCTGTGATGTTTTTCTCGGCGGTCTTCACCTCACCGGAGCTCCAGCACGGCGACCCGGGCAAGGCATCACCTGCTACGCTCCACGATAGCGCTCCAGCCGAGGTACTGGGCGGTCCCTGACAGGAAACACCGCTCCAGGCCTGCTGGTAGGCCGCGAGGATGGGTCGAAACTGCAGCCCTATTTAAAAGCTGCCTCCTTCATCTATTTTAGGGACCCTGAACGATTTTTCCCCCATTCCCCCCCCCCCCCCCCCCCCCCTGCCCCATCCCCCACATAAAAAAGTCAGACCTCCAGAACAAAACACTTTAACTAACTAAAAATTTAAAAAAAGAGATGATAAAGACGGACAGCTGCTGGCTGGGCAGTCATGCACAGGACAGCGCCCCCTGAGCTCGATAGGGCTTGAAAGTATCCAGAGAACCGGCCTCCACCGCCCTATGAGGCAGAGAATTCCACACTCACAACTCTCTGTGTGAAGAAGTGTTTCCTCAACTCTGTTCTAAATGGCTTACCCCTTACTCTTAAACTTTTGCTCCTGGTTCTGGACTCCCCCAACATCGGGAACATGTTTCCTGCCTCTAGCGTGTCCAAACCCTTAATAATATTAATATTTCAATAAGATCCCTCTCATCCTTCTAAACTTCAGAGTATACAAGCCCAGCCGCTCTATTCTCTCAAAATATGACAGTCCCACCATCCCGGGAATTAGCCTTGTAAACCTACGCTGCACTCCCTCAATAGCAAGAATGTCCTTCCTCAAATTGGGGGAACAAAACTGCACATAGAACTCCAGTTGTGGTCTCACTCGGGCCCAATACAATTCAGAAGGACCTCTTTGTTCCTATACTCAACTTCTCTTGTTATAAAGGCCAACATGCCATTCGCTTTCTTCACTGTCTGCTGTACCTGTATGCATACTTTAAATGACTGATGAACAAGGACCCCCAGATCCCGTTGGATAAATGTGAGGTTATTCACATTGATAGCAAAAACAGGAAGGCAGATTTCTATCTAAATGGTGTCAAGTTGGGAAAAGGGGAAGTTCCCCTTTTCCCAACTTGACACCATTTAGATAGAAATCTGCCTTCCTGTTTTTGCTATCAATGTGAATAACCTCACATTTATCCACATTAAACTCCATCTGCCATGCATCTGCCCACTCACCCAGCCTGTCCAAGTCACCCTGCATTCCATAGCATCCTCCTCACAGTTCACACTGCCACCCAGCTTTGTGTCATCTGCAAATTTGCTAATGTTACTGAGTCCCTTCATTTAAATCATTGATGTATATTGTAAATAACTGTGGTCCCAGCAGTGAGCCTTGCAGTACCCCACTAGTCACTGAAAGGGCCTGCCATTCTGAAAGGGACCCGTTAATCTCTACGCTTTGTTTCCTGCCTGCCAACCAATTTTCTATCCATGTCAGCACTCTACCCCCGACAGGGGCGGAAATCCTGGGGGGACAGTCACCCCCCCCCCCCCCCATTTTTTGTAATCTGGATTTTAAATGTGAAATCTCCGCTTTCCACAAGACAGTGGGGGTGGGACTGCTGATCGAGGGCGCTGATTGGACAAGAGGGACATCGGTCAACAGGCAATGGGGGCGGCACAGACCTGCGCCTCATCCACAGCCAGGATCGATCCCGGCTCTCCGGCGCTGTCCCGTCCCCACCCGCGTGCCCCGCCCGGGGTGGCCAGAGACGCCGGGAGTCAGACGGGCGCGGTGCCCCCAGGCCCACAGCCAGCGCAGAGAAGCAGTGCTAAATCCAGCTCAACTCAGCCTGTCCCTCCAGGTTAACCTACAGCCCTGGCTGGACTTGCAGGAAATATGGCCCAGGTGTACAGCCAGCACGGAGAAGCAGCGTCGGTGTCCCGTCAGTCCAGGCAGAGCTGTAGGTTAACCCGGCGAGACAGGCAGAGTTGAGCTGCATTTAGCGCTGGACTAGGGGAGATTATGTGTTCGGCACGGACTAGAAGGGTCGAGATGGCCTGTTTCCGTGCTGTAATTGTTATATGGTTATATGATTGAACCTC
This sequence comes from Leucoraja erinaceus, assembly GCF_028641065.1. Classification (NCBI taxonomy): domain Eukaryota; kingdom Metazoa; phylum Chordata; class Chondrichthyes; order Rajiformes; family Rajidae; genus Leucoraja; species Leucoraja erinaceus. Next base: position 75,040,413 of record NC_073379.1, on the reverse strand, counting down.
TGAAGCCTCGCGTGTGTGTGTGAGTGTGCGCATGCGCGCAAGGCTGCCAATAAAGTGTGTGTCCCCCCCTGTCCCCTCCATAGTTTGATAGCGATTTCCGTGCCTGACCTCCAATACCATGTGCCCTAATTTTGCCCACCAATCTCCTATGTGGGACAGATGCTGCCTGTCCCGCTGAGTTACTCCAGCTGTTTGAGTCTTTCTTCGGTTTAAACCAGCAATTGCAGTTCCTTCCTACACATAGTTACCTAAATGTTTTTACTCTGCCCAGATATAACAATTGTACGCCACACAGCTTACATATATTCTGCAACTACAGCAGGAATTCGCTGCACTATCAAATACTGCTAACCTGGATCAGAGTGGCAAGGCTTGAAGCAAGAATTCACAAGAGCAAATAGCCAAAGTAGAAATGTAGGAACGGAAATCCCCCAATGGTGAGAGAAAAAAATGTAAGATTAGGGACGATGTGTACTTGGTATTGTTATACCCTGATCCTACACAGTAAATTGTATCCATATGGATGCAACGTGAACTTTTCTTGGAAAGTGCAGAGAAAGAAGCCGTAATTCTAATGGCCAAGTATATCACTACGTGTTAACCCCCCCCTTGCACATCCTGGAACTGAAATTAAGCGTTTCGGATGGATGATCGTTCATCAGAATAGACTGAAGGTCTATTCTCAAGAGTACTTATTAGTTCAGCAAGTTGTGTTCTCACATGGAACTGTCACACCGCAGCACCGCACTCGACCGGGGCCGGGGCACGCGGCGCGCGGCGCGAGCGTCCAACCATCCAACCGCCCCTGGTAATGCGCGTGGAGGTCGAGGCCACGCACTGACCCCTCGAGCCCGAGCGGTTAGGTCGCCATAGCGCGCGGGGTCTGAAGTTTCTGGAAGTAACGGCCGGAGTTCGGTGACGGTTGCGAAAATGGCAAATAAAGTAGGGGTGAGTCTATGAGAGCCAACGCAAAGTTGTGGGAAATGATTGGAGAGGAGAGGAAGAGAAGAGCACTCTCCGTCTATTCCCCCCATCCCCGCTGGATATCTTTGTGTGTGTGTGTGTGTGTGTGTCGATGTTCAGCGGCCGCTCCATGGGCTCGGGAGCCGGGAGGCAAGCGATTTCTCGGGGTGCCGACTTCACCGGCAACCCTTAATTATCCCAACTGTCTTCCCGGGGCCACAAGGATCACTGGAGCCAGCACATCAACTCTACACCAAGATGAACCTCGGACCGGACTGGAAAGGACATTCAAGACATAAACAAGTGCAGATGCTGGAATCTTGAGCAAAACACAGTGCTGGAATAACTCCGAGGTTCAGGCAGCAGCCATTTGCTAAGGGAATGGATTGGAGCTTGTTGGGGTCGAGAGCCTCATTGAAACTGATTTGAGTAGGTGGAGAAAGCTGGAAAGAGGTAAGGGTGGGACAAAGTCTGAAAAGTGATAGGTGGATACAGGTGAGGGGCAAATGGGTGAACAAAGGGTAGAGGCGAAAAGGAGACAAGTATGAAAAAAGGGTGTTAGAGAAGAGGAGTGAAATGTAAAGCCAGAGTGAAGGGTATAAGTGGATGGGATATGGGGGAGGCTATACTCATGAGGAATAGGAGTAGAATTAGGCTATTCCACCCATCAAGTCTACTCTGCCATTCAATCATGGCTGATCTATTTCTCCCTCCTAACCCCATCCTCCTGCCATCTCCCCATAACCTCTGACACCTGTACTAATCAATAGCACAGGGATGCTGGGAGAAATAGGTGTGCATTTAGGTGGGCTTTGTCCCATCTCTTTTCCAGCTTTCTTCTCCCCCCACCCCATCAGTCTGAAGGAGGGTCCTGATTTCTTATGTTTCTCCAGCAGTTTGTGTTTTGCTGTAGCTTCCAGCATATGCAGTCTCTTGTGCCTCCAAGAAAAATGTTATGGCCATTTTCATACTCGGAAATTAGCATCTTGTTCCCAATTGCTTTTCCATTGACTTAACACAAAAGCTGTGATCGAGGATGGGCCATAACCTTCTTAAAAATTAAGAGAACCAAATGAAATTTTCAGTTATTATAGATTGAAGCATTCTGAAACAAATATATAACATCTTACTTGGATGACCTGAAATTAAAGCATATAATGAGTTAATTACCTAATTGCAGCTAATTACAAAATTGACCGTTGTGACGGAAATAGTAATAAACACCCAGACTGCCTTGAAAATTCAAAAATGTGATAGTCTCAAGATCAGAACTTTAATATTATTGTATAATATGCTGTAAGTCCATAACAGATAGGTTAATAAATTACAATTTCTAGCAGTAGACCAAGTCTTTATGGAGAAGATCAGTTGCGAACTGGTACATTGGCATATCGTAATCAGTAGCATCATCATACTCCTCAGATTGTAACCAATAAGCAACTCTGTACACCTTGTTTTTCCTCAACTTTTCAATTTTGGCATTGTAAACTACAAGTTTTTGCTCTTCAAACCACACATGACATGCCTTTCTGCCCACTACTTTCCCATTAAGAATGTCCTATAGATTCCATTTCTTAAGAAAAGGATACTTTTTTTTAATTAGCCTAAGTATCCAAATAACAAACTAATCCCATTCACACAGGAATTCACAATATAACATGATTTTAAAATCTCACTGTCATGAATTTATATGCCAGGTGGAAGGAATTTAATGTTTAATTCCCATAAATTAATCCAGAAACATCCTCTCAAAATATAATCAAAATTATTGTTTTTTGCACAATACATGTGACTCAAACTGTTGTGAATATTTAGTTTAAAAATAATGATCATGAAGAGAGAATAACACAAAATATAGACAATTTGGACGGCTTATGACATGATTGTCCAAAAAAATGGGCATTTTAATCATCTTTCTTCTGGAACGCGATCGATTTGAACGTTGCATTTACGGTGAATTTGAACTCCGTATCGGCAGGAAAAGCACTGCTGGTTCGTATGGGGCCCAAATCACATTTTCGCAACGTAAAACTAGATTAAAGCCGTCCCTAGAATCAAGATTATATGTAACTTAATATAACTGTACCTTACCCAACTGGGGGGGGGGGGGGGGGGGGGGGGGGGGAGGGGGGGGGGGGGAGAGGGGGGGGGGGGGGGAGGGGGGGGGGGGGGGGGGGGGGGGGGGGAGGTGGGGGGGGGGGGGGGGGGGGGGGGGAGAGTGCCTTTTTATTTCAACCCAAACCCAAACAACTATTTGCAGGCAGTGCTTTTTTACCTCTAACCATATTTTCATTTTCAAACCAAATTAAGGGTACTCACAGTGCTGTAGACATTTGTCAGTGTGATTCAAAGCTCTGATTGAGGCACACCACTTGCGGAGACTGATTGAGGCACACCACTTGCGGAGACTGATTGAGGCACACCACTTGCGGAGACTGATTGAGGCACACCACTTGCGGAGACTGATTGAGGCACACCACTTCCTGGTTTTATAGTCGCTCCCCCTCCCACCAGCAGGGGCAGCAGAGAGAATGGGGAATGTTGTAAAAACATTAATATCTCTGTCAATTTTCATCGACGGGAAAAATCCTCGGCACATACGTGGCGGAGGGGGGCTCTGAGCGAGGTGGCCAAAAATGACGGCCGTAGGTGGCGGCGTACTCTCGGAAACCGCAGCACAGAAAGCCGAAACCGGTCAAGAACAGAGTTTTAGTAATATAGATAAACGACTTACCCTTTGTTTCGTCCCGTTCTTGCGATCCGTCACGTTGTAGGCGTTGAGGGCGTTCGAAGTTGCTTTTTATTTTAATCCAAATATTAAATTGTCCAGCGATTTAAAAAAAAATAGTGCGAATGGGAATCGGATCGATTTTTCTTCAGCAGCTAGCAGCCCGAGGAAGTCCGCCTCCGATAGGCAGTACAAAATGGCATTTTAATCCCGCCCCCCCCCCCCCCCCCCTCAAAGGCGCCAAAGTTGCGCACACGGCCAGTGGCAGAACTGAACTGAAGGTAAGTATTGTAACATTGCTACCTATTGTAAAGCACCAACTGGCCAATTACATTACTCACAATTAATCCCCGATTTATCGACGGTTCTCTTTGGACCAGATTTGGACACAAGCAAAATCTCTTTATTTAAGAGTAATCAGTTGAGTGAGAGTGGGAGAGTAACAATTAAAGCTGAATTGAACAACCAAGCTCTATGGGATACCATGGAATGATAAGGCAAACATAAACGTGATGAAGGTTCCTAGTCATTATCAAGAGTTTATAAGCATAATGCATAGAAACAAAATTCTGGACAAGTTGGGTAAGGTACAAGGACAATGTTTTATGTGCCTGAAATGTCTACAACCATGGGTAGGTTGGTTATGGCTGTGATGGGAATGTTCTCGGGGATTCTCTACACTGGAGACTCGGAGATTATTCATCATTTATTTTTGCAGATTTCGGAACATCAAGAGAATCAAGGGATATAGGATAGCAGGGAAACTGGTGTTGAGATAGAAGATGTGCCAAGATGATGATGAATGGCAGAGCAGGTTCAAATAGCCAAAATGATCAATTCCTACTCTTTTTTTCCCTCTTTCCTCTGCATATCTGAAATAAAAGTAGAATACTGGAAATTCTCAGCAAGTAAGGCAGCAACAGGGAAACAGATCCTGGATGTGGTCCAGGATACATGAACCCATTTGTACATATCACTTCAAACTTGCATCTCACCCTCTGCCTCTCCCAAAAATCCTCAATCGCATAGAATGCACATTTTAACGCTCTCTCCAAATGGCTACCCCACACCTTTAAACTGTCTCGCAATCCCTACCTATCTCATACACATTGCTGTCACCACCCCTCTCCCCCAACCTCCCCAAATGAAGTTAGGCTTTGCAACTATCAATGCACCACATCCAACACTCATCCTTCACCACATGCAATATGTACAGAAATTTAACTTTCACATTTGCTGTTTAAGCAAGTTTGGGGAATGGTTTCTTTAGTCTGAATTCAAGGAAGACTGCATAAGGTCATGTGAGTACAAATTTGCAAAATATGGAATGATTGTTGAATCGGTGAACATTTGTTATTGTCTTCTTCCTTTGGTAAGAACATTTGGACAATGAATTTTGTCAAATTATTCAGTTTTAAAGTTGTTATAAGAAATATATTACATTTCACGTTGAAATGTTTCTAATTTAAACTTTGGTGTTTATATCAAGGCTGAAAGTGATGAGCAAATGACGCAAGAATTGGTTCCAAAAGATGATGCACAAATCAGTTCAGAAAGGTAATGACAGTTTCAAATTTAAGATGAACTTGTATATTTTTTTTGAAAGTATTGTTATAGGTAATCTATGTATAGTCTGTGAGTAATAATTACAAAATGACATGCAAAGTTGTTGATCTATTTCACTTGAGCTCATGAATGTCTTACCAAAGTGGAAAAATAGCAGAGAATTGCAAACTTTTCCTTTTCTGCTTCAACCACTTTTCGATTATATTCTATTGGATATTGTTTTGGGTTTTATTTCCAAAGGAGAGGATAGACTTGAATAAGAGATTTCCTTTCTCGATGGAAATATCTGCTGTGAAGATATATGTTATACAATTGAAGACAATGGCTCAGAACATGTTGGTATCTGTACCAAACTGGACATTTAACTACTTAAATGGCAGATGTCTGCCACAAGTCAAAGAGGAAATCTTGAACCTACTGACAGATGCAGTGCCCTCCATAATGTTTGGGATAAAGACCCAACTTTTATTTATTTGCCTCTGTACTCCACAATTTGAGATTTGTAATAAAAAATCACGTGGTTAAAGTGCACATTGTCAGATTTTATTAAAGGCCATTTTTATACATTTTGGTTTCACCATGTAAAAATTACAGCTGTGTTTATACATAGTCCCCCCATTTCAGGATACCATAATGTTTGGGACACATGGCTTCACAGGTAATTGTAATTGCTCAGGTGTGTTTAATTAGCTCCTAATGCAGGTATAAGAGAGCTCTCAGCACCTAGTCTTTCAATCACATTTGGGAACTTTTATTGCTGTTTATCAACATGAGGACCAAAGTCAAAGAAGCCATTATGAGACTGAGAAATAAGAATAAAACTGTTAAAGACATCAGCCAAACCTTCGGCTTACCAAAATCCACTGTTTAGAACATCATTAAGAAAAAAGAGAGTACCGATGAGTTTACTAATCACAAAGGGACTGGCAGGCCAATGAAGGCCTCCACAGCTGATGACAGAAAAATTCTCTCTATAATAAAGAAAAAGTCTCAAACACCTGTCCGACAGATCAGAAACTCTCTTCAGGAGTCAGGTGTGGATTTGTCAATGACCACTGTCTGCAGAAGACTTCATGAACAAAAATACAGAGGCTACACTGCAAGATGCAAACCACTAATTAGCTGCAAAAATAGGATGGCCAGGTTCCAGTTTGCCAAGGAGTACTTAAAAGAGCTACCACAGTTCTGGAAAAAGGTCCCGTGGACTGATGAGATGAAGATTAACATATTAGAGAAGGAACTGCCCAACATCCAAAGCATACCACCTCACCTGTGAAACACGGCAGTGGGGGTGTGATGGCCTGGGCATGTATGACTGCTGAAGGCACTGGCTCACTTATCTTCATTGATGATACAATGCTGATGGTAGTAGCATAATAAATTCTGATGTTTATAGACACATCCTATCTGCTCAAGTTCAAACAAATACCTCGAATCTCATTTTCCGGCATGATTTCTGGCATCAATAAATGATGGGTCTTTGTCCCAAACATTATGAAGGGCACTGTAAGCGCGACAGAATCTGTCATAGTGTTCCATCACTGAACATCTGACAGAGTCCAGTAGCTGAGCATGAATTTTCTGAAATTGCATTTAAGCTTGCATTAGTATCTTCAATTAACATGCACTTAGTTGATGTGTACTTTATCATTTTGAATAGCGTTTGTATATTTCTAATTGTCAAACAGTAAAGCTGCATATGCAGCTATGCTACCAACTAAAGCATAATCATTTTGTGAACACGATTTTCTAAGGTGATCCAAGAACTAATGGGACAAAAACCATCCGGCCCTTGACAAGATCTAGTTTTGCACATGACCTTGTCAAGAGCCGGAAGGTTTTAGTCCCATTAGTTCTTTGAGGATATACATAAGATAAGCACAGGCAGGACTGTTACCTATCTCAGAAGCAAGTGCAGTTTGAGCAAAATCTAGTAGTTTCTGAGCTATTCAACTTTTAGAAGTGATTACATTTGGGTTCTCAAGAATCAAGTCAAGAATGTTTAATTGTCGTATCTACCAAAATGGAACATTGAAATTATTACTTGCAGCAGCATTACAGATTTGTAAACACAGTACTCATAGCATTAACCCATTCTCTTGTCATCCTTGCAGACCAGTTCTGATTAGCAAAGCTTGGTGGGAGATGTTTGTTTTGATCAATCTGTTTATGCTTTCTTTCACATTTTGAAAGCTGTGGAAGATGTTAGAAACCAATTCTTAAATAGAAGCAGTTTGAGCTTCACTCACAACTTTTACTGGTCTCTGTAACAGAGCAGCTGAAGTGTGCATAGAAGTGATCTTATTCTGCATTGTTGTCCACTGATTTAATATATTGCATAATCACATAATTCCACAGTGTTTGTACATAAATGTTATGTGCAGGCTCTTTGGCAAACTGGCAGTGCTTGAGAAAGAGCATTTATCTTTGTATATAGGCTGTTGGCATGACATTTTCAATTATGCTCTCTGCATGGTTGTCAATCACTGTCATGCAGAATAGTAAGATTAAACGAGAACTTACCAGTTCGAAGTTTGATCGTTATTTTATGAGTATGTTGAGGGAATACGTGAAGAACCCCGCCAGGACGCAGGCGTGTCATTCTTCAAAGCAGCGGTGTGAAATCACAGATAACTGTAATGACTTAAACATAGTAAGATTAGAGAAGAAATACCAGTTGAGTATATGATCATGGGTGGGAGCGGAGGGCACATATTCCCTCAACGTACTCCTCATAAAATAACGATCAAACTTCGAACTGGTAAGTTCTCGTTTAATCTTACTATTTTACTTCGCAGTCACGTGAGTGACTACGTGAAGATTTCAAAGCTCTGTGATTTCATGCCGTGGAAACGAGTCCATGCATCACACCTGCCTTAATGACTGTAGGAGGAATTGTGTCAACATATTTTAGACATGAATCCGACATTGAAATCCATGAATTGATTAACACAAATTATAGCCCCTATTTATGGGGTAATTAAATTACAGAACTTAAATTGTTTCTGCAAATGTTCCAGGTTTAATGACTGGTTTATGATAAAATAGTTGGAATGTTTTTCCCCTGACCATCCTGCTGCCTTGAGGATTTGATCCATTGGTACATCCAACTGCATAGCTGCCGATGTAGCTGCAGCCCTGGTGGAATGAGATTTAAAAATATTAGTATCCATCCCAGCCTGTATTAGAACCTGTTTCAGTCATCTTGAGATGGTCTGGACCGTCACTCTTTTGTGTGGTTGTTTATGGCTGACTAAAAGTGCCTTCTCATTGCCTCTGATGATTTTTGTGTTCTCCATGTATAACGACAAATATCTTACTATACAGAGACGATCATCTGTTGGGTAAGACCTAAATTCTATATTGAAGCCTGCTGATCCCTGTCTGTTCTGCTTTACTAATTCATAAATATGAAACGTAATATTTTCAGATGAAGAAGTCATGTGTCCAGTCTTAATTTATGTAATGACTGCACCCTTTGTGCCGTGACCAATGCCATTAGCATGACTGTTTTTAATGTCAGTCTATGTAGGGACAGGGCTGTTGCTGGAGACCAATTCCTGAGCATCTTCAGGACAATACTCACATCCCATATTTGGGAGTACCTGGTTCTTGGGGGATTGGTATTAAAAATTCCCCTCATAAGTTTTGTTACCAGTGGGTGAGTCCCAGCAGAGTGACGCTCTGTTCCTTGCCATAGATAAGTTGATAGGGCACTTCTGGCGCAGTTGATGGCACTATAACTGAGCCCCTCATCATAATGGAGGCCTGCCAGGTATTCCAGAACAGACGGGATGTTCATATCTCTGTAGGTGATGCTGTTTTTGTGACAATACATCTCCCACTTCCTGATATAGACCAGATACTGTTTTTTGGTGGACTGTCTGTGGCCCGCCGAAATCATGTTCACTGTTCGGTCCGTCAGTCCCAGCTGTAGTAGTGGTATTTTTAAACTCTACAAATTAATAAATTCAAATAGTTATGGCATGGGTGGCTATCCCTTGTTACGGGATGAACCAATAAGTCTGCTCTATTCGGGATGGTGATACATGGTTCTAATACCATGTTCAGTATCACTGGGAACCATGGTTGAGTAGGCCAATCAGGTACTACCAAAATATCAGATGCAGAGTCTTGCTGTATTTTCCTTAATACCCGACTGATGAGGCAGAAAGGAGGGAATGCATAAATAAACAATTCCAACAATATTATGCAACAATAAACAATGCAGCGAAATGCATCTGTCGCCGCTGCCCCAGGGTCTGGTTCCCACGAAACATAGTTTGATAACTGGTGATTAAGCCTGGATGCGAATAGATCGATATCTGGTGTTCCATATCGTGCTGTAATATCAGCAAATACTTTTTATTCAACATCCATTCGGTGTTTTCATTAAATTTGCGTGACCTGGTGTCTGCCACTAAATTTAGTTTACCTGGTAGGTAAGTAGCTGATATCCAAATATCTCTCTGGATACACCACTGCCAAATTGTATTAGCCAGATTGTCACATGATGTCGATTTGTTTCCACCCATGTGGTTGATATATGCTACCACGGTGGTATTGTCAATCTGTAGTCTAACATGCTAGTGATATGACAGCCACTGACAGCCACATACTGGAAAAGCAGCCACCATTTTGCCAATTACTTTTGCTACCAATCTGATGGACGGTTACTGATGTCAATGAGGTTATTGCAAGCCTCTATTAAGTCTATAGCCTTTCCCTTTGGCAAATTCACCGACATGTGAACTGAGTCAATGGTGAATCCCAAATAGTCCCTAGTAGTGGAAGGCGTTAATTTAGATTTAACTGGATGGATAATAAACCCCAGTTTTTCAAATAACTGTTTTGTGGCTGTTACAGTTTGTTTGGCCAATTCCAAAGTTTTGCCCACAATAAGTATGTCATCTAGATATGCCATGACCATGTGTTTTCGTTTCCGTAGAAACGCTATGGCTGGTTTCAAAATTTTAGTGAACAGCCTGGGGGCTGATGTTAACCCATTTGGCTGTGCTCTATACTGTCAGACTGTTCCATCCAGTTGAATTTTAAGTAACATCTGTGGTCACCTCATATAGGTACTGAATAGTAAGCATTTTTTAATCGATGCTAGCCATGAAGTAACCTTTGGAAATCAATTGTTTAGCAGTAACAAAGGTTTCCATTTTAAAATGAATATATTGTACAAATGTATTCAATTTGGTCAGATCTATGATGATGCGACAACCACCATCTTTTTTGTTTTTGGTAAAGATATTGGACACGAATTCTAGCGGTTTGTGTTGGGATTTTTCAATTACCCCTTTTGCGTAAGGCCGCTCCAGTTCAGCATGCGCTTCTGATTTTTCTTTACCGGAAAGTACGAACATTCGGTTCGGTATATGTTGAACTGGAGGGCTGTACTTGTGTATAATTCTATTGTATATCCCTGGAAACTGCTTAAAATATAAGTATCGGTAGTTAACATACTCCATGCATCCAGAAAGGAGAGTAATCTCCCCCTAACCTCCATGCTCCCTGCAATTTGTAGGGAACAAGACCCACCTACCTCCAGAGTTACCAGTGGCAGGTTGACTTCTTTTTGTAAATCCTTCGTTGATGTTGAGGCGTCGGTGTCTGGGTTTGTGGTTTGGTTGATGTTGGAGGTTTGTCAAGGCTAGAGTTTGCAAAGCTCAAATCTAGATGTAGTATCTTGAAAATAATTATTCTCACCCTTTTTCTTGACTGATTCAAGCAGTGTTTGAAACATGGCAGTGTTTAAAACATGGCAGTGTTTAAAATGAAAAATTAAAATGAACATCAAAGGTTCATAAAAACTGATGTGGTAGTTCAGAATAGCGGTGAAATAGAAAGCCAAGCATGCTGCAGATGAATCATCTTCAGTTGAAATGGTTTTAGTATGCTATCTGCCAACCATGTCAAGAGTGTTTCATTGTCATATGTCCCAGATAGGACAATGAAATTCTTGCTTGCTGCAGCACAACAGAATATGTAAACATAGTACATAACGGGAGAAAAAAAGTTCAGTGTGTATATGTGCACATGCACACATACTCAATAAATAAATAGATATAGTGAAATAATAATAATAGTCTGTTGTAATTCAGAGCTTATTTGTTGTCGTGTTTTATAGCCTGATGGCTGTAGGGAAGAAGCTGTTCCTGAACCTGGACATTACAGTTTTCAGGCTCCTGTACCTTCTTCCCGGTGGCAATGGTGAAATGAGTGTGTGGCCAGGATGGTGTATGACATGCGGTGTTTTCTAATTGAGAAGCAGTAATAAGACCTCTGTGCATTTGTTCCTTCAGTTTGCATGCTAGCTTGTCCTACAAAAAGAAAGGTGATAATGCATGACCCAAGTACTGTTAAAATGTACATATTGGAAGGATAGAAGTTTGAAAGATGCCAATAACCATATAACCATATAACAATTACAGCACGGAAACAGGCCATCTCGACCCTTCTAGTCTGTGCCGAACACGTATTCTCCCCTAGTCCCATATACCTGCGTTCAGACCATAACCCTCCATTCCTTTCCCGTCCATATAACTATCCAATTTATTTTTAAATGATAAAAACAAACCTGCCTCCACCACCTTCACTGGAAGCTCATTCCACACAGCCACCACTCTCTGAGTAAAGAAGTTCCCCCTCATGTTACCCCTAAACTTCTGTCCCTTAATTCTCAAGTCATGTCCCCTTGTTTGAATCTTCCCTACTCTCAGTGGGAAAAGCTTATCCACGTCAACTCTGCCTATCCCTCTCATCATTTTAAAGACCTCTATCAAGTCCCCCCTTAACCTTCTGTGCTCCAAAGAATAAAGCCCTAACTTGTTCAACCTTTCTCTGTAATTTAGTTGCTGAAACACAGGCAACATTCTAGTAAATCTCCTCTACTCTCTATTTTGTTGACATCCTTCCTATAATCAGGCGACTCTAAAATTGGTCTCACCAATGTCTTGTACAATTTTAACATTACATCCCAACTTCTATACTCAATGCTCTGATTTATAAAGGCCAGCACACCAAAAGCTTTCTTTACCACCCTATCTACATGAGATTCCACTTTCAGGGAACTGTGCACAGTTATTCCCAGATCCCTCTGTTCACCTGCATTCTTCAATTCCCTACCATTTACGATGTACGTCCTATTTTGATTTGTCCTGCCAAGATGTAGCACCTCACACTTATCAGCATTAAACTCCATCTGCCATCTTTCAGCCCACTCTTCCAACTGGCATAAATCTCTCTGTAGACTTTGAAAATCTACTTCATTATCCACAACCCCACCTATCTTAGTATCATCTGCATACTTACTAATCCAATTGACCACACCATCATCCAGATCATTGATGTACATGACAAACAACAGTGGACCCAACACAGATATGGTATAGGAAATTGTGAGAATGGATGCAGATAACGTGTGTACAAATAGCAATAGAAGGTGGTTCATTGAATGCTGTTGTCATTGCAGAATTGTGATGGTTAACAAGATTGAAAAGTTTGGGAGTTCTGATACTCTTGGTGGTGCTGAAATGATGACAGATTACATCATTGGATCACTTTTTCAATGTTGCAGTCATAAGTGAAAGTCGTCCCAGCAAACTCCAACTCTCTACAATTTGTTTAGGTTTTTCTTATACCTGCATTCTCACTGAATCACACAGGGCCTCCACCCTTCAATAATAGTTTTGTTAATAAGTAGAATGAGAACTTGATCATCATTTAGAAATGTGGGATAATCTCATATTTGATTGTGCTTCATTCTGCTATCAGGGAGGCACAATAGATTTATTTCTATTTACCCTGTCTTGAACAATGCAAAATTCCTCCACTTTGCACCAAACTGCCTTAAATTATGTGATTCACAATTTAAACCATAATCTAGCACCAGGAATATAACTTATCAAGGATATGTACAATATAAGGCTGACATATTTTATCATAGTTACAGCGTTGCAACATGGAATGATGTTAATAATGCAGATTATGTTTTTATGTCCTAGCAATGAGACCGCATTAGATCTAGAGCCGTCGCAGACTGCACCTGAAGATGTACCATCCTCTAAAATGAAAAGGTTTGAAACTTGCTTATAATATAGAACAATCAAAGAAACGTGTGAAATAAGCTAAAGTGCATTTTTGTGGGAGGGGTTAACTATGTTGGACATGGAAGATAAACGGGACAATGGTTAATTTATCACAGATTGATCCTAAATACTTTGAAAACATAGAAACATAGTGTTGTGAGGCAAATGAAACGTTTATGCTACTCGTAATTTACTTACACTTTATATAAGCTTTAAGCAACTCATTTCTGTAATACATAACTTCAAAGCGTCTGGAAAATATCGCTGATTCCGCAGGCCTCGCCGGCCCGAGATCCCGCACATGCGCACACGCTGGAAAGGCCCCGCACATGCACACACTCTGGAAAAGCCCCACACATGCGCACACTTAATTCTCCCCTCCTATTTATAAGTTGAGACGGTCAGGAGGTTTAGTATGCCTTGATGACCGTCGCAGCACTGGAGCATCAGGAGATAATGGTGTTTCAATAGCTGGTGGTACATATATTGCTAGGTCATCAACTTCACTCACATTGTTATTTACATTTTCAATTTTAGAATTACTTATATAAGTTTCTATAGGGGATGATGGGAGTGTTGAAGGAAGTTCTTGATTTATACTATCAAGGAGTGATGAAGCTGATGGAGAAGACGGACATGGTGCAAGGTCACGAAGTGAGACAGTTGACTGACGTCCATCCTGATACTTGATAGTTGCATAAGAAGGGTTGACATCAGTCAGTTCAACTTCATCAACAAAAGGCTCATTCTTTTTGATTGGACGTACCGACGAAGCATCACAGGCCCAGGGCTAGTCAACCATGATGGCAGAGAAGTACCACTAGAAGAACACCATTTGAAGTTAAAGAACCGCTCATGTGGAGTAGTATTGGTAGCAGTTGACAGTAGAGATCTGATGGAGTATAATGCATCTGGTAGAACACATTCCCACTGCTGATCTGGTATGTCATTTGACTTTAAAGCCAGTTTCACTGCTTTCCAAATGATTCCGTTATACCTCTCAACCTGACCATTTCCAATAGGATTATATTGCAATTTGTTGTTTTTGCAATTCCTCTATTAGAAAGGTAGTCTTTTAAATTGTTTGACATGAATGAGGTGCCCCAATCAGAATGTATAACTTGGAAATCCACAGAATGAAAACAGTTGATCTAAACATTTAATAACCGTAGCAGCTGACATATTTACACAAGGAAAAGCAAATGGAAACAGTGAATATTCATCAACTATGGTAAGTATATAAACATTTCGAGAGGAGGATGGTAAAGGCCCTTTGAAGTCAATACTCAAACGTTTCATAGGTTGAGTAGCTTTTATCAATCTTCCTCCTTCAGGACGGAAGAACCTTGGTTTTAATTCAGCACAGATTCTACATGAAGCACACGTCATCTTCACATCTCCTGTAGAGAAAGGTAAACGAACATAGTGTAACATACGAGTGACTCCAGGATGACACAGCCCATTGTGAAGATTAGTGAGTACAGAAGAATGAACAGAGGCACAAAATGCTTGAGTTAATGTATCCGGAGCAACATTGTCCTTACCAAGGCGTACTCAATTGAATAACTATATGCAGATAATTCAATCCTCAATTCATGAATTTTACTGTTTTTAATCTTTGTTCGTTTCCGATTATCCAGCATAAAAGCTACTGAACGCTGATCTGTTATTAAAGTGAAGTGCTGGCGAGCAAGGAAATTTTCTCACTGCTTCAATAATTGCTGTAGCTTCCTTTTCGAAGGGTGGGTAGTGCAATTCACTAATGTGGAGAGTACGAGACATGAAAGCCACTGGTCGTCCTCCTTGAGTACGAGACATGAAAGCCACTGGTCGTCCTCCTTGATTTAATGTTGCTGATACTGCTAAATCAGAGGCATCACATTCAACAACAAAGGGGAGATCCTCATCAGTGGCGTTTAATGGCGCAGATTCTAATTGTTTCTTTAAAGAAGTAAAGGCACCAATTGCTGTAGAGTCAAGGGGGAAAGATTTTGATCTAATCAAAGGTTGAATTTTGTCAGAAAAAATTGGTATCCATTTAGCATAATATGCAAACATACCAAGAACCCTTCGTAGAGAGTTTAATGTAGCTGGAACATGTATCTCTTGGAGTGGGATTGATTATATAATTTCCAACCCAATAACCAAGAATATTAATTAATGACACTGATGTTATTGACTTTGCCTCATTTAATGTTAGATTTTTAGAATGTACTACTTCTAAAGACTGTTGTACATTTTCGTCATGTTCAGCTTGGTCTTTCCTGCAATAGTTATATTATCAAGATATGGGAAAGTATCTTTAAGGTTTTCCTGTTCAACAAGTTTGTCCATTTCTCTCTGGAAAAACAGCCACACCATTAGTTACACCAAAAGGAACTCTGCAGTAATGGTATAATTTCCCATTTGCTTCAAACGCAGTGTATTTCTTCTCTGATTCTTTGGCAATAAGCACTTTTTAGGTCAAAAGTAGAGAATATCTTATACTTAGCTAACTTATTGATAATCTCTTCTATACGAGGTAATGGATATGCATCAAGCTCCGTGAACTGGTTTATAGTTTGAGAGTGATTAATGCAGTCTCTTTCTATGTCTCTCCAAGGGGGTCCTTAACCACGACAACTTGTGCCCTCCAAGGGAAAGAGCTGGGTTCTGTGATACCCTCTCGTAAACAATTAATTACTTCTGTGTTTATAAAGTTTCTGTAATCTTTACTAAAGTCTTGATTTTGTAGCAATTGGTTTGCACTTAGAGGATAAATTAGTGAACAATGAAGGATATTCAACAGATGCAGCAGAGAAAAACACACAATACTGGTGGCTTTGACAATACAAGATCAGACATAGTTCTTTCATACATTATTTGAAGTGATCTGTGCTGTTTCTGAAAATCCTGACCTAGAATTATATCGTTACACACATTTTTCAAAATACTAAGACATACAGATTTATAACTAGTTTTGTTCAGAATAAAGTCTACAATACAAGATCCAATAATTTGAGTATTGAGAGTTGTCAGAGCCATTGAGATTTCTCAATTTGAAGGAATTATAGTTAGATTTAGTCGAGACACAACTTGTTCACTTATAAAACTTTCTGAACTGCCAGAATCAAGTAGTACATTAAGTGTATGGCCTTTGATGGATACCGTTGTAGCTGCATGAGACAAGCTCTGAGGAAATTGGATTGGATTGGATGGGATTGGATTCCTTTATTGTCATTCAGATCTTTCGGTCTGAACGAAATTTCGTTGCCTGCAGTCATACATATAATAATAAATAACGAAACATACAATAAACACAAATTAACATCCACCACAGTGAGTTCACCAGGCACCTCCTCACTTTGATGGAGGCAAAAGTCTTAAAGTCTCTGCCTCCTTGTTCTCCCTCTGTGCTGAGGCGATCCAGGCTTCCGATGTTGTGACCCCGCCGGATGATGGTGAGTAAGTCCCGTGGCTCAAATGCAGCTGTAATTGCACATAAAGATGGCATATATATGGCAGCAGTCACACTTTTAGTAGTTGCTTTGGACTTGCATACTCTAGAATAATGTCCCTTCTTGCCACAACTATTACAAGTTGCCTCTCGAGCAGGACATATCTCTCTATTATGAATATTACCCCCCGCAAAAGTAACACTTCCTTTTTGAATAAGTATATGCTGCAGCAAGTATCAGTAAAAATTGTTTTAACTTGCTCCATATTAGTACTTGGGTGAGATTATTTTGTACTAGTTGCAGCAGAATACACATTAGATGAGCCATAAGCATCTGAATTTTTCAGAGCCAAGTCTAATGAGTAAGCTTGATTGTAAGCTGACTGTAAATCTCAGGTTTTGTTTTCTAATAGTCTCTGTCTTATTAAAGGCGATGCTAAACCATTGATAAAAGAGTTTCGAATAAGTACCTGTCGAAATTGATCAGCTGTAACTGCTTTGAAGGCAGTCTTTACTAAGTCTTTGAAGTTCTTGTAAAAATTCATCAAGTGGCTCACCAGGTTTTTGTTTACGAGTAGCAAGGAGGTGTTGAGCAAATATATCAATCAACAGCAGAATCGTAAGTTGTACATTCCCCTATTTAATCATATACATCATAAGAGACAGAGCTTATTAGTGTCCTGAATTTGTCTGGTGCATTGTCGCCACAGTCATCAAATAAGTTCTTTATTGTACAAAGCCAGTACTTCCATTCGTTTGCAACAGTAGGTGAGTTGGGATCCAGATCCAAGTGTTGTGGTTTTAATAGGTTCTCCATCTCGATGTCGCATTGCTTAACTTCTGAGATTGAGTTGCTTAAATTGTTGTGAAGCAAATGAAACATTTCCGCTACTCGTAATTTACTTAAACTTTATTTAAGCTTTAAGCAACTAATTTCTGTAATACATAACTTCAAATATCGCTGATTCCGCAGGCCTCGCCGGCCCGAGACCCCACACATGTGCACACTCTGGAAAGGCCCCACACATGAACACACTCTGGAAAAGCCCCACACATGCGCACACTTCACATAGAAACTAAGTGCAGGATTTTAGCACCTGCCCTAAGAGCAATATCTGCCTCTCTCTTGAAAACATCCAGTGAATTGGCCTCCACTACTATCTGTGGCACAGAAATCCACAGATTCGCAACTCCCTGGGTGAAAAGCTTTTCCTCATCTTTGTCCGAAATGGCCTACCCCTTATTCTTAAACTGTGACCCCTGGTTCTGGACTCCCCAACATCGTAAATTTTTTCCAGCTTCTAGCTCTAGTCCAATACCTTAAGAATTTTATGTTTCTATAAGATCTTCTCTCATCCTTCTAAATTCCAGTGAATATAAGCCTAGTCGATCCATTCTTTCATCATATGTCAGTCCCGCCATCCTGGGAATTAACCAGGTGAACCTACGCTGCACTCCCTTAATAGCAAAAATGTCCTTCCTCAAATTAGGAGACCAAAACTGCTCACAATACTCCAGGTGTGGTCTCACCAGGGCCCTGTGCAACTGCAGTAGGACCTCCTTGCTCCTATACTCAAATCCTCTCGCTATGAACACCAACATGCCATTTGCTTTCTTCACTTGCCTGCTGTATCCGCATGCTTACTTTCAGTGTTTAAGAGGGAACTGCAGATGCTGGAGAATCGAAGGTTACACAAAAAAGCTGGAGAAACTCAGCGGGTGCAGCAGCATCTATGGAGTGAAGGAAATAGGCAACGTTTCGGGCCGAAACCCTTCTTCAGACTGATCGGGGGCGGGGGTGGGTGGGGACAAGAAAGGGAAAAGGAGGAGTAGCCAGAAGGCTGGGGGATGGGAGGAGACAGCAGGGGGGCTGAGGAAGGGGAGGAGACAGCAAGGACTAACAAAATTGGGAGAATTCGATGTTCATGCCCCCGGGGTGCAGACTCCCCAAACGGAATATGAGGTGCTGTTCCTCCAATTTCCGGTGCTGCTCGCTGTGGCCATGGAGGAGACCCAGGACAGAGAGGTCGGAGGCGGAGTGGGAGGGGGAGTTGAAGTGCTGAGCCACCGGGAGGTCAGCTTGGTTATTGCGGACCGAGCGGAGGTGTTCGGCGAAACGATCGCCCAACCTCCGCTTGGTCTCACCGATATAGATCTGCTGACATCTAGAGCAGCGGACGCAATAGATGAGGTTGGAAGAGATGCAGGTAAACCTCTGTCGCACCTGGAACGATTGCTTGGGTCCTTGAACGGAGTCGAGGGGGGAGGTAAAGGGACAAGTGTTGCATCTCTTGCGGTTGCAAGGGAAAGTGCCCGGGGAGGGGGTGGACCGAGAGGGAAGGGAAGAATTGACAAGGGAGTTATGGAGGGAGCGGTCTTTGCGGAAGGCAGATATGGGGGGAGATGGGAAGATGTGGCGAGTAGTGGGGTCACGTTGGAGGTGGCGAAACTGACGGAGGATTACTTTTTGTATGTGACGGCTGGTGGGGTGAAAGGTGAGGACTAGGGGGACTCGGCCCTTATTGCGAGTGCGGGGATGGGGAGAGAGAGCAGTGTTGCGGGGTATGGAAGAGACCCTGGTGCGAGCCTCATTTATGGTGGAGGAGGGGAACCCCCGTTCCCTGAATAGTGAGGACATTTCAGATGTCCTGGTGTGGAACGCCTCATCCGTGGAGCAGATGCGGCGTAGACATAGAAACATAGAAACATAGAAAGTAGGTGCGAGAGCAGACCACCAGGTCCATCGAGCCCGCACCGCCACTCGCTCATGGCTGAACACTAAACAGACACACTTACCCACAAACAGTAGACACAAGACACAGAACACAAGACACTACCCTCCCCTTTATACCGCTATCACCCCTCTCCACCCCAAGAACCTCGTGATCTCCTGGGGGAGGCAAAAAACCGGATAAAAACCCAGGTAACCGGATAAAAACCCAGGAATTGGGAGTAGGGGATGGAGTCCTTACAGGAAGCAGGGTGGGAAGAAGTGTAGTCCAGATAGCCATGGGAGTCAGTGGGTTTATAGTGTATGTCGGTTAGAAGTCTATCACCTGCAATGGAGATAGTGAGGTCAAGGAATGGTAGGGAAGTGTCGGAAATGGTCCAGGTGTATTTGAGTGCCGGATGGAAGTTAGTGGTGAAGTGGATGAAGTCAGTCAGTTGTGTGCGGGTGCAGGAGGTGGCACCAAAGCAGTCGTCGATGTAGCGGAGGTAGAGGTCGGGGATGGGGCCCTGGTATGTATTGAACAAGGATTGCTCGACGTAACCTACAAATAGGCAGGCATAGCTGGGGCCCATGCGTGTGCCCATAGCTACGCCTTGTATTTGGAGGAAGTGGGAGGAGTCGAACGTGAAGTTATTGAGGGTAAGGACCAGCTCCGCTAGGCGGAGGAGAGTGTCAGTGGCTGGGTATGGGTTGCTTCTCTGGTCGAGGAAGAACCGGAGGGCTGTGCTGACCATCGTGGTGGGGATGGTAGTGTATAGTGATTGGACGTCCATGGTGAAGATGAGGGTGTGAGGGCCTAGAGGATTTCCGAATGCGCTTGAGACTACACCCTAGTGTCTGAAATCCCTCCCTACATAGGTAGGGAGGGATTTTAGACAGGGTCTAGGATGGAGTCAAGGTATTCGGAAATGAGTTCGGTGGGGCACGAACAGGCGGAGACAATGGGTCAGACTACCACGGCACCTCCCTTGTCAGCGGGTTTGATAACCAAATCTGGGTTGTTGAGCAACCCATACCCAGCCACTGACACTCTCCTCCGCCTAGCGGAGCTGGTCCTTACCCTCAATAACTTCACGTTCGACTCCTCCCACTTCCTCCAAATACAAGGCGTAGCTATGGGCACACGCATGGGCCCCAGCTATGCCTGCCTATTTGTAGGTTACGTCGAGCAATCCTTGTTCAATACACACCAGGGCCCCATCCCCGACCTCTACCTCCGCTACATCGACGACTGCTTTGGTGCCACCTCCTGCACCCGCACACAACTGACTGACTTCATCCACTTCACCACTAACTTCCATCCGGCACTCAAATACACCTGGACCATTTCCGACACTTCCCTACCATTCCTTGACCTCACTATCTCCATTGCAGGTGATAGACTTCTAACCGACATACACTATAAACCCACTGACTCCCATGGCTATCTGGACTACACTTCTTCCCACCCTGCTTCCTGTAAGGACTCCATCCCCTACTCCCAATTCCTCCGTCTACGCCGCATCTGCTCCACGGATGAGGCGTTCCACACCAGGACATCTGAAATGTCCTCACTATTCAGGGAACGGGGGTTCCCCTCCTCCACCATAAATGAGGCTCGCACCAGGGTCTCTTCCATACCCCGCAACACTGCTCTCTCTCCCCATCCCCGCACTCGCAACAAGGGCCGAGTCCCCCTAGTCCTCACCTTTCACCCCACCAGCCGTCACATACAAAAAGTAATCCTCCGTCAGTTTCGCCACCTCCAACGTGACCCCACTACTCGCCACATCTTCCCATCTCCCCCCATATCTGCCTTCCGCAAAGACCGCTCCCTCCATAACTCCCTTGTCAATTCTTCCCTTCCCTCTCGGTCCACCCCCTCCCCGGGCACTTTCCCTTGCAACCGCAAGAGATGCAACACTTGTCCCTTTACCTCCCCCCTCGACTCCGTTCAATGACCCAAGCAATCGTTCCAGGTGCGACAGAGGTTTACCTGCATCTCTTCCAAACTCATCTATTGCGTCCGCTGCTCTAGATGTCAGCAGATCTATATCGGTGAGACCAAGCGGAGGTTGGGCGATCGTTTCGCCGAACACCTCCGCTCGGTCCGCAATAACCAAGCTGACCTCCCGGTGGCTCAGCACTTCAACTCCCCCTCCCACTCCGCCTCCGACCTCTCTGTCCTGGGTCTCCTCCATGGCCACAGCGAGCAGCACCGGAAATTGGAGGAACAGCACCTCATATTCCGTTTGGGGAGTCTGCACCCCGGGGGCATGAACATCGAATTCTCCCAATTTTGTTAGTCCTTGCTGTCTCCTCCCCTTCCTCAGCCCCCCTGCTGTCTCCTCCCATCCCCCAGCCTTCTGGCTACTCCTCCTTTTCCCTTTCTTGTCCCCACCCACCCCCCCCCCCGATCAGTCTGAAGAAGGGGTTTCGGCCCGAAACGTTGCCTATTTCCTTCGCTCCATAGATGCTGCTGCACCCGCTGAGTTTCTCCAGCTTTTTTGTGTAACCTGCTTACTTTCAGTGACTGATATACAAGGACACCCAGGTCTCGTTGCACCTCCCCTTTTGCTAATCCTGCACCATTCAGATAATAATCTACTTTATTGTTCTTGCCACCAAAGTGGATAACCTCACATTTATCCACATTATACTGCATCTGCCATGCATCTGCTCACTCAGCAAACCTACCCAAGACACCCCACAGCCTCATAGCATCCCCCTCGCAGCTCACACTGCCACCCAGCTTTGTGTCATCCGCAAACTTGGAGATGTTACATTTAATTCCTTTGTCTAAATCGTTAATCTATATATGTTACTAAAACTCTCTTGTTTGTTTGTTTGCGTGTGTGATCCCGAAACTACGCCATGACGGTACACGATAGCGCTACACTGTTTGGCCCACCTTATTTACCATTGTCATGTGGTGTGCTGTGGCAAGTTTCGTTCAGATTGATGGTATATTTTACAAGTTATTCACATTTTAAACGTTACAAAAACCACTTTGACAAAAATCACTTTCACTTGCACTGCCCGTTAGCAGCGTATGATGTCACAATGGGATCCCTAATCTCATTTACATTAAAAATTGCTATTTTGAAAAAATAATCAGTTTTATTCAAATTCTTCCGTTTTCAATATTCATTTCATTCCTCCCATTACTCATTTACATAAAAAAAATCTTGATTTAAAAAAAAACAACTCGGTTTTAATCATATTCTTGGGGGGAGGTTCCATTTACCAAAAAAAAAGATTTTCATTGTGAGGGGTGGGGTAGGGGAGAGGTTTCATGTAAAAAACAAAAATCGTCATTTTCATTGTGGGGGGTGGGTTGGATAGGGGGGAAGTGAGGAGTGGGGGAGCAGGAGGATAGATGGAGGAGGGGGGGGTTGGGAGGGGAAATTGGGAGAGGAGGGGGGGGAATGGGGGATAGAGGGAGAGGAGAGCAGTGGGGGATGTGATGGGGAGGTGAGGAGTGGGGAAGCAGGGGGATAGAGGGAGAGGGGGGGGATAAGGGGGGGGAAATGGGGGTGAGGAGGGAGAGTGGGGAAGAGGGGGGATGAGGGAGAGGAGTGAGGGAGGTAGGGAGTGGGGGGATAGAGCGAGAGGAGGGCAGTGGGGAAGGTGAGGAGAGAGAGGGGGTGGGAAAGGGGGGAGGTGAGGAGTGGGGGAGCAGTGGGATAGAGGAAGAGGAGGGGTTAGGGAGGGGAGATGGGTTACGGAGCGAGGGAGTGACTGACGGTAGGGGAAAGGAGAGGGAGGGAGAGGGGAGTGGGGGAGTGGGGAGGGGGGGAGGAGAAGAGGGGGGGTGCAGGGGGATAGGAAGGGGAGGGGGAGGGGAAAGTGGGGATGAGGAGGAAGAGGGGGGGATAGAGGGAGAGGGGTAGTGGGGGAGATAGGGAGTGGAAAGCAGGGGGATAGAGGAAGAGGGGTAGGGAGGGGAGTGGGGTTATGGAGGGAGGGAGTGACATAGGGTAGGGGAAAGGAGGGAGTGTGAAGAAGATGGGGAGGGAGTGCTAGGGGATGAGAGTGAATGGAAGAGGATAGGAATATGAAGAGGGATGGCGAGGCGCAGTTGATGGAGGGTTGCCGTGACTCGCGTCACAACGGGGATCTCTGGCGTCACAAAGGGAACCCCTCAGCCTCACCTGCGCAGTTGGGGCTATGGGTCATTGGCGGAATATTGCCTTGGGGGACGGGCCCAATGGGTCCTTGAGGTCCAAACGAAATGCCGTTTCTGCAGCCATACATTACAAACAAATAGACCCAAGACACAACATAATTTACATAAACATCCATCACTCGCTGTGATGGAAGGCCAAAGGAAAATTATCTCTCCACTCCACTCTCCCCCCCCCCCCCCCCCCTCCGATGTCAGAGTCAAAGTCAAAGCCCCCGGCTGGCGATGGCGATTGTCCCGCGGCCATTGAAGCCACGCCGGGTGGGGCGAGGTCGCACACCGGGGCTTGGTGTTAGAGCCCCCGGCGTGCGCTCGCAGAGTCCCGCGGCCATTCCAAGCCACGCGGGGCGGTGATGTCAGGCCCCGCTCCAGGAGCTCTTCGACCCCGCAACTCGGGCGGTAGAAGTCGCCGTTGCGTGAGCCCTGTAAAGCGGTCTCCCTCCAGGGACCCGCGGGCTCCCGGTGCCGCCGTCCGCCAGACCCGCAGTTGCAGCCTCCGAATCTCCGGAGGTCTGGCCACAGCAGCAGCAGCGCTCCACCACCGCTCCACCCGCTCTGGACTCGGCCAGCTCCGCGACGGTGACGGTGAGTCGTCGGCACCACAGTCCCCGGTCTTCTCCTGTTGGAGGCCGCTCCTCGTTGCAGCCCCAACGACAACGTAGACCCGACAAGAAAAGGTCGGGTCTCCTGTGCAGGGAGAGATTTAAAAGTTACCTCCTCCTTCCCACCCCACCCCCACCCCCTCACACACACACCCCAACAAAAAATAACATAAACTACATAAAAACATAGACAAAAATTTATTAAAATGCGGACCGGCTGCAGAGGCCGCTTCTGACGAGAGTCGCGCCACCTACCTCACCTTAGTGAAGACAGAACTAAAGTACTTGTTTAACTGCCATTTCCTTGTTTCCCATTATAAATCCACCTGTTTCTGACTGTAAGGGACCTACATTTGTCTTCAATAATCCTTTCCTCTTCACATATCTATAGAAGCTTTTACAGTCAGTTTTTATATTCCCCACAAGCTTTCTTTCACGCTCTATTTTCCCCCTCCTAATTAAGTCCTTTGTCCTCCTCTGTTGAATTCTAAATTTCTCCCAGTCTTCCGGTTTGCTGCTTCCTCTGGCCAATTTATATGCCTCTTCCTTGGATTTACCACTATCCCTAATTTCCCTCGTTGGCCACAGTTGAGCCGCATTCCTTGTTTTAGTTTTACAATTGTTGTAATTCATCCATGCGATCTTTAAATCTTTGCCATTGCATATTGACCGTCAACGCTTTAAATATCAATTGCCAGTATATCCTAGCCAATTCCTGTCTCATACCATCAAAGTTACCTAAGTTCAGGACCCTTGTCTCTGAATGGCCCTTGGCTCATTACACAATACCCTGTCTACGATGCCATGGCCTCCAGTTGGTTCCTCTACATATTGGGTTAGAAAACCATCCCGTTATACACTCCAGGAAATCCTCCTCCTCAGTCTTGTTACCTTACTATTGCATTACTCTCCTCTTTAACCAGCAATGCCACCCCACCTCCTCTTCCTTTCTGTCTATCTTTCCTGAATATCGAATACCCCTGCATGTTGAGCTCCCAGCCATGGTCACCCTGGAGCCATTTCTTCGTAATCATAACTATATCATATTATATCATATATCAACAACTAACTACGCATTCAATTCATCTACCTTATTTCGAATGCTCCTTGCATTAAGGCACAAAGCTTTCAGGTTTGTTTAAACATTGTCGAATTATGATGTAATGTGGGCCTTTTTGATTTTTGCCATTGATCTCGCCGCCTTCCACTTAAGTAAAAGTGTCCCTTCTACCTTTTGCTTCTGCCCTCATTTTACGGCCTTCTGTCTCCCTGCATTGGTTCCCATCCCCCTGCCATTTTAGTTTAATCTCTTCCCAACAGCACCAGCAAACACTCCCCCGAGGACATTGGTTCCAGTCCAGACCAGATGAAGACTGTCCGATTTACACTGGTCCCACCTTCTCCCAGAACCGGTTCCAATGCCCCAGGAATATGAATCCCTCCTTCTTGCACCATCTCTCAAGCCACGTATTCATCCAAAATATCCTGTTGTTTCTACTCTTAGTGGCACTGGTAGTATTCCAGAGATTATTACCTTTCAGGTCCTACCTTTTAATTTATCACCTCACTCCCTAAATTTGCTTAGTAGGACCTCATCCCTTTTTTACCTATGTCGAGCACCACAACAACTGCCTGTTCCCCCTCCCCCTGCAGAATGCCCTGCAGCCACTCGGAGAAATCCTTGACCCTTGCACCAGGGAGGCAACATACCATTCTGGAGTCTCTTTTGCGACCGCAATAACGCCTATCAATTCCCCTTACAATGTAACCCCCTATCACTATCGCTCTCCCACAAGATATGGTCAGAGTTTTAGATATCGGATATTAGAGTTTTCAAAAAAATAAATATCTGTTTATGTGAGCACATACTTTTTATGTATAGTTTTGATGTCTGACAGAATCTTTACAGCTTAATATCAAACTTCAAACGGAAATAATGTGAAATGTTTGGAGTAGTTTTACGAGCAGGAATAGGCTGTGTGTTCCTCAAGCGTGCTGTGCTATTCTTCAAAATCATAGCTGATCAGTGCCATTTTCCATAACTCTTATTTCCCATAATTTTCAGAAATCTATTAACCTCCATTTTTAATGAACTCGATGACTGTCGCTGCAGATCTCCAGGAAGTGAAATCCTAAGATTTATTTGTATGAAGAAATTACTACACATTTCGGTCTGAAATGGCCTCCCCCTTATTCTGAGACGATGACATGTGGTTATCATTTCCAAAGTCAGAAGAAATATCCTTCCTGCATCCAATCTGTCAAACCCACTAAGACGTTTGTATATGCACTATCTTCTATCTATGTTACTAAAAGTCTGATCTTGACCGCTTTTGGCCATCTGTGCTGCGATTTCCGAGAGAACGCCGCCACCTATGACCGTCATTTTTGGCCACCTCGATCAGAGCCCATGTCTGCCTTCCTGGACTAGAGTATTTTTCCCATCGATGAAAAATCAGAGAGAAATTAATGTTTAAAAAAAAGTCACCATTCTCTCTGCTGCCCCTGCTGGGGGGAGGGGGAGGGACTATAAAACCAGAAAGTGGTGTGCCTCAGTCAGTCTGCAAGATGGAGGTCACTCTGAGGTCTGAATGACACTGAACAAAAGTCTGCACAACTGTGAGTAAGTACCCTTAATGTGGTTTGAAAATGAAAATATGGTTAGTTTGAAGTAAAAAAGCACTGCCTGCAAACGGTTGTTTGGTGGGGTTTGGGTTGAAGTAAAAAGGCACTCTCTCTCTCCCCTCCCCTCTCTCCCCACCTCTCTCCCTATCCCTCTTTCTCTCTCTCTCTCTCTCCCCCCCTGTCTCTCTCCCTTTTTCTCTCTCTCTCTCCCCTCCCCTCTCTCCCCATCCTCCCTCTCCTCTCCCCCTCTCCTCTCTCCCCCTGTCTCTCTCTCCCTTTCTCTCTCTCACTCCCCTCCCCTCTCGCTCCCCATCCTCCCTCTCCCCCTCTCCTCTCTCCCCCTCTCTCCTCTCTTCCCCCTCTCCTCTCTCCTCTACCCCCCTCTCTACTCTCCCCCCCTCTCCTCTCAACCCCTCTCCTCTCCCCCCTCTCCTCTCTCCCCCCTCTCCTCTCCCCCCTCCTCTCCTCCTCTCTCCCCTCTCTCCTCTCCCCCTCTCTCCCCCTCTCTCCTCTCCCCCCTCTCTCCTCTCCCCCTCTCTCCTCTCCCCCTCTCTCCTCTCCTCTCCCCTCCTCTCCTCTCCTCTCCCCTCCCCTCTCCTCTCCTCTCCCCCCTCTCCTCTCCTCTCCTCCCTCTCCTTCCTCTCTCTCCCCTCATTTTTCCTCATTGTCCCCTCCTCCTCTCCTCTCCTCTCCTCTCCTCTCCTCTCCCCCCTCTCCTCTCCTCTCCTCTCTCCCTCATTGTCCTCTCTCCCTCTCCCCCTCTCCTCTCCTCTCCCTCCTCTCCTCTCCTCTCCTCTCCTCTCCTCTCTCTCCTCTCCTCTCCCTCCTCTCCTCTCCTCTCCTCTCTCCTCTCCTCTCCCCCCTCCTCTCCTCTCTCCCCCCCCCCCCTCTCCTTCCTCTCCCAACCCCTCCCTCTCCCCCCTTCTCCTCTCCCCCTCTTCTCCCTCCCCCCTCCTCTCTCCCCCTCCTCTCCCCCCCTCTCCTCCTCTCCCCACCCCCTCTCCCCCTCCTCTCTCCCCTTCTCTCTCTCCCCCCCTTCTCTCCCCCCTCTTCTCTCTCCCCCTTCTCTCCCCCCTCTCCCCCCCCCCCCCCTCTCCCCCCTCTCCCCCCCCTCTCCTCTCCCCCCCCTCTCCCTCTTGCCCCTCTCTCTGTGTCTCTGTCTCTGTTTTCTCTCTCTGCCCCTTCTCTCTCCCTGCCCTCACTCTCTCCCCCCCCCCCCCCCCCCCCCCCCCCCCCCCTAGATGTAACTGCAAGTTGGGGGCTATTAGTCAGTAGATAGGGTGGTTATGGGGTAAAAGGAGTAAATTAATAATATTAATATAATATCAAGGTGGGTAATTAGCGTGAGTGCGGGGGGGGGGGGGGGATAGTTTTAGTGTGTGTGACGCTGCATTTAGTGTGTGTGATGCCACAGTGAGTCCCCTCGATGCGGCTGTAAAGTGGCTGCAACCCAATTGTTTGCCTCGCCTTTTTAACAAGTTTGTGTTCACAAAATGAATTTTGGTTGTCAGGTGGCTCAGCCCAATTGTTTACCTTGGTTTGGCTTTTAAATTGTTGCAACAGTTGGATGCCAGCCCAAGAATCCATTCGACCCACAATGTCTATACTAGCCCTCTGGAATCCAGTACCTTCGGCCTGCAACACCCATACTAGTGCAACAGACAGCCCCCCCAATGCGAGCAATATTGGAATTGGTGGAGAAGTGGAATATTGTGTTAGTGACCAACCCTCCCGTGTGATGCTGGGACCCAACGGGTCCCAGCATTCGTAATAAGGTGGATGAGTTGAATGTGCAGATGGCTATTAATGACTGATATAGTTGGGATCACGGAGACATGGCTCCAGGGTGACCAAGGCTGGGAGCTGAACATCCAGGGATATTCAATATTCAGGCGGGATAGACAGAAAGGGAAAGTAGATGGGGTAGCGTTGCTGGTTAGAGAGCAGATTAACGCAATTGAAACATAGAAACATAGAAATTAGGTGCAGGAG
This sequence comes from Leucoraja erinaceus, assembly GCF_028641065.1. NCBI lineage: Eukaryota > Metazoa > Chordata > Chondrichthyes > Rajiformes > Rajidae > Leucoraja > Leucoraja erinaceus. Next base: position 75,011,509 of record NC_073379.1, on the reverse strand, counting down.
TAGGCCATTCGGCCCTTCGAGCCTGCACCGCCATTCAATATGATCATGGCTGATCATCCAACTCAGTATCCCGTACCTGCCTTCTCTCCATACCCTCTGATCCACAAGGGCCACATCTAACTCCCTCTTAAATATAGCCAATGAACTGGCCTCAACTACCCTCTGTGGCAGAGAGTTCCAGAGATTCACCACTCTCTGTGTGAAAAAGGTTCTTCTCATCTCGGTTTTAAAGGATTTCCCCCTTATCCTTAAGCTGTGAACCCTTGTCCTGGACTTCCCTAACATCGGGAACAATCTTCCTGCATCTAGCCTGTCCAACCCCTTAAGAATTTTGTAAGTTTCTATAAGATCCCCTCTCAATCTCCTAAATTCTAGAGAGTATAAACCAAGTCTATCCAGTCTTTCTTCATAAGACAGTCCTGACATCCCAGGAATCAGTCTGGTGAACCGTCTCTGCACTCCCTCTATGGCAATAATGTCCTTCCTCAGATTTGGAGACCAAAACTGTACGCAATACTCCAGGTGTGGTCTCACCAAGACCCTGTACAACTGCAGTAGGACCTCCCTGCTCCTATACTCAAATCCTTTTGCAATGAAAGCTAACATACCATTCGCTTTCTTTACTGCCTGCTGCACCTGCATGCCTACCTTCAATGACTGGTGTACCATGACACCCAGGTCTCGCTGCATCTCCCCCTTTCCCAATCGGCCACCATTTAGATAATAGTCTGCTTTCCCGTTTTTTTGCCACCAAAATGGATAACCTCACATTTATCCACATTATACTGCATCTGCCAAACATTTGCCCACTCACCCAGCCTATCCAAGTCACCTTGCAGTCTCCTAGCATCCTCCTCACGGCTAACACTGCCTTCCAGCTTAGTGTCATCGGCAAACTTGGAGATATTGCCTTCAATTCCCTCATCCAGATCATTAATATATATTGTAAATAGCTGGGGTCCCAGCACTGAGCCTTGCGGTACCCCACTAGTCACTGCCTGCCATTGTGAAAAGGACCCGTTTACTCCTACTCTTTGCTTCCTGTTTGCCAGCCAGTTCTCTATCCACATCAATACTGAACCCCCAATGCCGTGTGCTTTAAGTTTGTATACTAATCTCTTATGTGGGACCTTGTCGAAAGCCTTCTGGAAGTCCAGATACACCACATCCACTGGTTCTCCCCTATCCACGCTACTAGTTACATCCTCGAAAAATTCTATAAGATTCGTCAGACATGATTTACCTTTTGTAAATCCATGCTGACTTTGTCCAATGATTTCACGACTTTCCAAATGTGCTGCTATCCCATCTTTAATAACTGACTCTAGCAGTTTCCCCACTACCGATGTTAGACTAACTGGTCTGTAATTCCCCATTTTCTCTCTCCCTCCCTTCTTAAAAAGTGGGGTTACGTTTGCTACTCGCCAATCTTCAGGAACTACTCCAGAATCTAAAGAGTTTTGAAAGATTATTACTAATGCATCCACTATTTCTGGGGCTACTTCCTTAAGTACTCTGGGATGCAGCCTATCTGGCCCTGGGGATTTATCGGCCTTTAATCCATTCAATTTCCCCAACACCACTTCCCGGCTAACCTGGATTTCACTCAATTCCTCCAACTCCTTTGACCCGCGGTCCCCTGCTATTTCCGGCAAATTATTTATGTCTTCTTTAGTGAAGACGGAACCAAAGTAGTTAGTCAATTGGTCCGCCATATCCTTGTTCCCCATGATCAACTCACCTGTTTCTGACTGCAAGGGACCTACATTTGTTTTAACTAATCTCTTTTTTTTCACATATTTATAAAAACTTTTGCAGTCAGTTTTTATGTTCCCTGCCAGTTTTCTTTCATAATCTATTTTCCCTTTCCTAATTAAGCCCTTTGTCCTCCTCTGCTGGTCTTTGAATTTCTCCCAGTCCTCCGGTATGCTGCTTTTTCTGGCTAATTTGTACGCATCATCCTTCGCTTTGATACTATCCCTGATTTCCCTTGTTATCCATGGATGTACTACCTTCCCTGATTTATTCTTTTGCCAAACTGGTATGAACAATTTTTGTAGTTTATCCATGCAGTCTTTAAATGTCTTCCATTGCATATCGACCGTCAACCCTTTTAGAATTAATTGCCAGTCAATCTTGGCCAATTCACGTCTCAACGCATCACCGGTTCCACGCTCCCCTCCATTGAGTCTGTCCAAAGCAAGCGCTGTCTGCGGAGGGCGCTCAGCATCGCCAAGGACTGCTCTCACCCCAACCATGGACTGTTTACCCTCCTACCATCCGGGAGGCGCTACAGGTCTCTCCGTTGCCGAACCAGCAGGTCGAGGAACAGCTTCTTTCCGGCGGCTGTCACTCTACTAAACAACGTACCTCGGTGACTGCCAATCACCCTCCCCCGGACACTTATTATTTTTTTTTAAAATTCAAATCGTTTGCTATGTCGCTCTTCAAGGGAGATGCTAAATGCATTTTGTTGTCTCTGTACTGTACACTGACAATGACAATTAAAATTGAATCTGAATCTGAATCTGAATCATACCCTCAAAGTTACCTTTCTTTAAGTTCAGAACCATTGTTTCTGAATTAACAATGTCACTCTCCATCCTAATGACGAACTCAACCATATTATGGTCACTCTTGCCCAAGGGGGCACGTACAACAAGATTGCTAACTAACCCTTCCTCATTACTCAATACCCAGTCTAAAATAGCCTGCTCTCTCGTTGGTTCCTCTACATGTTGATTTAGATAACTATCCCGCATACATTCCAAGAAATCCTCTTCCTCAGCACCCCTGCCAATTTGATTCACCCAATCTATATGTAGATTGAAGTCACCCATTATAACTGTTTTGCCTTTGTCGCACGCATTTCTAATAGAAAGGAAGGACATTAGCTTGGAGGATGTGGAATCGATATGGGTAGAGCTGCGAAACACTAAGGGGCAGAAAACGCTAGTGGGAGTTGTGTACAGGCCACCTAACAGTATTAGCGGAGTTGGGGATGTCATCAAACAGGAAATTAGAAATGCGTGCAACAAAGGTAAAACAGTTATAATGGGTGACTTCAATCTACATATAGATTGGGGGAATCAAGGGTGCTGAAGAAGAGGATTTCTTGGAATGTATGCGGGATAGTTTTCTAAACCAACATGTAGAGGAACCAACGAGAGAGCAGGCTATTCTAGATTGGGTATTGAGTAATGAGGAAGGGTTAGTTAGCAGTCTTGTTGGGCGTGGCCCCTTGGGCAAGAGTGACCATAATATGGTTGAGTTCTTCATTAGGATGGAGAGTGACATTGTTAATTCAGAAACAAGGGTCCTGAACTTAAAGAAAGGTAACTTTGAGGGTATGAGACGTGAATTGGCCAAGATAGACTGGCAATTGATTCTTAATGGGTTGACGGTGGATATGCAATGGAAGGCATTTAAAGACTGCATGGATGAACTACAACAATTGTTTATCCCAGTTTGGTAAAAAAATAAATCAGGGAAGGTAGTGCATCCGTGGATAACAATACAATAATACAATACAATACAATACAAATTTATTATCATTTGAGCCCCAGTGAGACTCAAACGAAATGTTGTTTCCACAGCCATACAAACAAAGACACTGTCTTACAGACATACACATAATTAAATTCACACAAACATCCATCACAGTGAAGCCACTGTGATGGAAGGCAAAGTCTTTTCTCTCCCCTGTTCTCCGTGTCTCTCCCGATGTCCAAGCCCCAGGCGGGCGATGATGAGTCCCACGGCCATTTTAGGCCGCGCGGGGCGATTTACGGCCCCGCTCCCGGTCTGAAAGTCCAAGGTTGGAACCCCCACGGGCGATGGTGAGTCCCACGGCCATGAAGCCGCGCCGGGTGATGTACTGTCCCGGTCCGGGTTGTTCCAACCCCGTGACACCGGCTGGAGAAGTCGCGTTGCGGGAGCTCCGGGAAGCGGTCTCTCTCTCTCCTCCCAGACCCGCGAGCTCCCGATGTCCCAGTCCACCGGACCTGTGGCTGCGTTGCTGGAGCCTCCGGGCCCCAGGAGTCGAGTCGCAGCAGCGAGTCACCGCCGCTCCCCACGCTCCGAGGCCGGCCAGCCCCACGATGGTGAGTAGTCCGCAGCTCCGCAGCTCCGCAGTCTCCGGGACTGGAGCCCCCGGGTCGTTCAGGTTGGAGGCTGCTCCACGGTGCTAGGCCCCAACGACAGCCGAGACCCGACAGGGAAAAAGTCGGGTCTCCCGGACAGGGAAGAGATTTAAACAGTTTCCCCCTCCCCCCCCGCCCCCCACATTTACACATTTAAAAATACTATTAAAAAACACCAAGCACTACATTTAACTAGACAAAAAATAAAAAAAAGACAGACAGGCTGTAGGGGCCGCTGCAACGGGTGAGTCGCGCCGCCAACACACAAGGGAAATCAGGGATAGTATCAAAACAAAAGATGAAGCGTAGAAATTAGCCAGAAAAAGCAGCCTACCAGAGGACTGGGAGAAATTCAGAGTCCAGCAGAGGAGGACAAAGGGCTTAATTAGGAAAGGGAAAATAGGTTATGAAAGAAAACTGGCAGGGAACATAAAAACTGACTGCAAAAGCTTTTATAGATATGTGAAGAGAAAAGGATTTGTTAAAACAAATGTAGGTCTCTTGCAGTCAGAAGCAGGTGAATTGATCATGGGGAACAAGGACATGGCAGACCAATTGAATAACTACTTTGGTTCTGTCTTCACTAAGGAAGACATAGATAATCTGCCGGAAATAGGGGACCGGGGGTCAAATGAGATGGAGGAACTGAGTGAAATCCAGGTTAGCCGGGAAGTGGTGTTAGGTAAATTGAATGGGTTAAAGGCCGATAAATCCCCAGGGCTAGATAGGCTGCATCCCAGAGTACTTAAGGAAGTAGCCCCAGAAATAGTGGATGCATTAGTGATAATTTTTCAAAACTCTTTAGATCCTGGAGTAGTTCCGGAGGATTGGAGGGTAGCTAATGTAACCCCACTTTTTAAAAAGGGAGGGCGAGAGAAAACAGAGAATTACAGACCAGTTAGTCTAACGTCGGTAGTGGAGAAACTGCTAGAATCAGTTATTAAAGATGGGATAGCAGCACATTTGGAAAGTGGTGAAATCATTGGACAAAGTCAGCATGGATTTATGAAAGGTAAATCATGTCTGACGAATCTGATAGAATTTTTCGAGGATGTAACTAGTAGAGTGGATAAGGGAGAACCAGTGGATGTGTTATATCTGGACTTTCAGAAGGCTTTCGACAAGGTCCCACATAAGAGATTAGTATACAACCTTAAAGCACACGGTATTGGGGGTTCAGTATTGATGTGGATAGAGAACTGGCTGGCAGACAGGATGCAAAGAGTAGGAGTAAACGGGTCCTTTTCACAATGGCAGGCAGTGACTAGTGGGGTACCGCAAGGCTCAGTGCTGGGACCTCAGCTATTTACGATATATATTAATGATTTGGATGAGGGAATTGAATGCAAATGACCCGAAGCTGGGGGGGCAGTGTTAGCTGTGAGGAGGATGTTAGGAGGTTGCAAGGTGACTTGGATAGGCTGGGTCAGTGGGAATTGTTTGGCAGATGCAGTATAATGTGGATAAATGTGAGGTTATCCACTTTGGTGGCAAAACCAGGAATAGACTATTATCTGAATGGTGTCCGATTAGGAAAAGGGAAATGCAACGAGAACTGGGTGTCATGGTACACCAGTCATTAAAAGTAGGCATGCAGGTGCAGCAGGCAGTGAAGATGGCGAATGGTATGTTAGCATTCATTGCAAAAGGATTTGACTATAGGAGCAGGGAGGTTCTACTGCAGTTGTACAGGGTCTTGGTGAGACCACACCTGGAGTATTGCGTACAGTTTTGGTCTCCTAATCTGAGGAAGGACATTCTTGCCTAGAGGGAGTACAGAGAAGGTTCCTGGGATGTCAGGACTTTCATATGAAGAATGACTGGATAGACTCGGTTTGTACTCGCTAGATTTTAGAAGATTGAGGGGGGATCTTATAGAAACTTACAAAATTCTTAAGGGGTTGGACAGGCTAGATGCAGGAAGATTGTTCCCGATTTTGGGGAAGTCCAGAACAAGGGGTCACAGTTTAAGGATAAGGGGGAAATCTTTTAGGGCCGAGATGAGGAAAACATTTTTCACACAGAGAGTGGTGAATCTCTGGAATTCTCGGCCACAGAAGGTAGTTGAGGCCAGTTTATTGGCTATATTTAAGAGGGAGTTAGATGTGGCCCTTGTGGCTAAAGGGATAAGGGGGTATGGAGAGAAGGCAGGTACAGGATACTGAGTTGGATGATCAGCCATGATCATATTGAATGGCGGTGCAGGCTCTAAGGGCCGAATGGCCTACTCCTGCACCTATTTTCTATGTTTCTATGTCTCACTTTATGTCTCACATGTCTAGTATGTATATAAACGCTAGAGAATACTGGTTTAGCGCACTCAATCTTTCCTCATACAGCAAACCCATTATCTCCGGAACCACTCGATGAATCTTCACTGCACTTTTGTTGATGGCAGTTATATTTTTCTTAAGAATCAAAGTACGGCAGTGTGCTATATTTCTACTGTGGTGTTGTTAAGGCCTATATATTGCATTAAAACATTTTACTTCTGAATGCAATTCTTTTGTAGTAAGTCTAGACTACCATTTGCTTTTCTAATTGGACCTGCAAGCTGTCTTTCAGTGGAAATGGGCCCAAGGAAACCCAGGTCTCTTTGAACATCAACAAAATCCAATCATTACCATTTAAAAATATTTTGCTTTTCTGTAGAAACAAAGAACTGCAGTGTGCTGGAATAACTCCGTGGGTCAGGCAGCATCTCTGAAGAACAAGGATAGGTGATGTTTTGGGTCGGGACCCTTTTTCAATTTATACAGCCGATTCCTGTGCAGCCTGACCCACTGAGTTACCCTAGACTTTTGTGTCTTTCCTTGTTTATCTGTTTTGTGTACCAAGGTTCTCCCATTATATTTTTCACATTACTTTGTATTTTCTTGCTTACTCACTCAGCTTGCTCATATCCCCTTAAGGCATCTTTGCATCCTTTGTACTATGCACAATATTACCCAGTTTTGCATTATCTGCAGACTTGGAAATATGCCAATTTTTGCCAATACTGCCAAGTCATTGAAATTGAATGGGAAGCTGGGGATCAGGCTTTGATCCTTACAATACCCACATGTCACAGCCTGCCAACCTGAGATGGATCTGTATATGTGCACTATTTACTTTTTGTCCAATAACAAATGCTCAATCATGTTAGTATATGAGTTCTTAATTCTTGTTAACCAACCTTCTGTCCTATTGGAAGCCTTTTGAAAATCATAATATATCGCATTCACTGATTCCCTTATCTGTTCCATGAGTTACCTAAGTAAGACAAAATTAAACATGTTTGATGCCACTTACCATTATTTGAAATTATTGCATTACTTGTCAAATTTTATGAATTACTAGACCAAGTGCAGACCTTTGGGTCTGCTCCCCCAATGCAAGATTCCACCACTCACCCGTTACCCCAAAGCAAGCCGTTCCCTAACGCAATATTGCGTCACTCAACTGCGCAGGCATGGCTTATTTCTCCTCATCCCCCAGCATTCCCTCCTCCTTCTCTTTACCCTCTTCAATCCCTAGTGAGGGAGGGGTGGTAGAGAGGGAGGGGTGGTAGCAGGCATGTGCCGTCAGGGTAGGCAAGATAGGCAGTGCCTACCCTGACCAAAATTAGAAAATGGTAATTATTAAATATAAATTGTAAAGGCACGGGAGAATTATGCCTACATAAGAGATCATCCGCAGTACATGTAATACGCAAAAGTATGTGCAGCTCACGTGCCGTCGACGCTGCTTCAAACCTTCAATGACAAGGGGAGCTGAAGGCAGCTGTAATTCTGCCTTTGCACTGTGGACTGTGTGCACGAGCTGCACAGCAGCCTACTGCGCATCGCAAGTTTCTTGGCGGTTTTTTCAAACATAGATTGTCATTATCTTAAGAGTATCTTAAGAAATAAAGAGAGAAGAATGGAGTTTGTGTACAAATAATGTGGTAAGTAAATTTCTTTGAGCTATCTATCTACTATATATTACTAAAAGTCTGTTCTTGACCGGTTTTGGCCATCTGTGCTGCGATTTCTGAGAGAATGCCGCCACCTATGGCCGTCATTTTTGGCCACCTCGCTCAGAGCCCCGCTCCGCTGCATGTGTGCCGAGGATTTTCTCGTCGATGAAAAATGACAGAGATATTAATGTTTTTACAAAATTCCCCATTCTCTCTGCTGCCCCTGCTGGAGGGAGGGGGAGGGACTATAAAACCAGGAAGTGGTGTGCTTCAATCAATCTCTGCAAGTGGTGTGCCTCAATCAGTCTCTGCAAGTGGTGTGCCTTAATCAGAGCTCTGAATTACACTGAACAAATGTCTCCAAAGCTGTGAGTACCTATAATCAAAGATCTTATAGCAAAGCAAGATGGATTACTCTCACGCAAACGTGAGGTACGCTCATGGGCGGATTCATGGGTGATTATAGGACACATTTTAGCAACCTGACTCCGCCATCTTGTTCCGCCATCTTGTTCCGCTTTCTTGCTCCCGCCTTCTTGCTTCAGGCCAAAGATTGGATCCGCAGTGGGGAGAGAGAGTGCGGGGCCCGGGGCAGCGGGGAGAGAGAGTGCGGGGCCCGGGGCAGCGGGGAGAGAGAGTGCGGGGCCCGGGGCAGCGGGGAGAGAGAGTGCGGGGCAGCGAGGAGAGAGAGTGCGGGGCCCGGGGCAGCGGGGAGAGAGAGTGCGGGGCCCGGGGCAGCGGGGAGAGAGAGTGCGGGGCAGCGAGGAGAGAGAGTGCGGGGCAGCGGGGAGAGAGAGTGCGGGGTCCGGGGCAGCGGGGAGAGGGAGTGCGGGGCCCGGGGCAGCGGGGAGAAGGAGTGCGGGGCCCGGGGCAGCGGGGAGAGGGAGTGCGGGGCCCGGGGCAGCGGGGAGAGAGTGTGCCCCAAGACAATGTTTCTTATTTAATGTCCCTTGTCTAGTCTGAAATAAAGTTCATTATTGGATTAGAAGAAATATAATTGTGTGTGTTATATACATTTATATAATTTTCATGTATGTGTGTTTATAAACATTTTATTCCTTAACAAGAATCAACGGAATTATGAACTAACAGAATTATGAATCTAACCCTATATCACGCACAAAAAGTCCCCCCCTGTCAATCACCCTGCAAGTCGGGTCGGTTCCGGTTACTACAAAATCAACTCAAACACTGTTTGTGAGCCATTTAAAAAGAAATGATTTAAAAAACATTAAAAAAGACAATTACCAGAATCAAATTTTATTCTTGACAAGAAGTTTGAACTGACAGATTTATGAATCTGACCCACACAAACTGTTGCCCCGCAACATTGATTACAGTGCGAGTCGGGTCGGGTTAGGTAGGCTCAGGTTGCTAAAATGGGCGTGGAAAACTGCCCATGATCCCCTCCATAGCGTACTACACGTCAGTCCATTGCATTTAGCAGGAGTAGCCTATCTTGCTTCGCTATAAGATCTTTGCCTATAATGTGGTTTGAAAATGAAAATATGGTTAGTTTGAGGGGAAAAAAGCACTGCCTGCAAATGGTTGTTTGGGAGGTTTGGGTTGAAGTAAAAAGGCATCCTCTCTCTCCCGTCCTCTCTCCCCCACCTCTCTCTCTCCCTATCCCTCTCTCTTTTCTCTCTCTCTCTCTCCCCCCCGTCCCTTTCTCTCTCTCCCTTTCTCTCTCTCTCACCCCCTCCCCCCCCTCTCTCCCCCCACTCTCTCCCCATCCCCCCCCTCTCTCTCCCATCCCCCCTCTCCCCCCATCTCCCCCCCTCTCCTCCCTCTCGCCCCCTCCTCCTCCCCCCCCTCCTCCCGCCCCCTCTCCTCTCCCCCACTCCTCCCCTCTCCCCTCCTTTCCTCTCCTCCTCTCCCCCTCTCCTCTCCCCCCCCCTCTTCCCCTCTCCCCCTCTCCTCCTCCTCCCTCCCTCTCCTCTCCCCCTCTCCTCTCCCTCCCCCCTCCTCCCCCCCTCCTCCTCTCCACCCCCTCCTCTCCTCTCCCTCTCCTCTCCCCCCTCTCCTCTCCCCCTCTCCTCTCCCCCCCCCCCTCCTCCTCCTCCCCCCCCTCCTCTCCTCTCCCCCTCTCCTCCCCCCCCCCCCTCTCCTCCCCCCTCTCCCCCCCCTCCTCCCTCCCCCTCCCCCTCCCTCTCCTCCCCCCTCTCCCCCCCTCCCTAGCCCCCTCTCCTCTCCCCCTCCTCTCCCCCCCCCTCTCCTCCTCCCCCTCTCTCCTCCTCCCCCTCTCCTCCTCCCCCTCTCCTCCCCCCTCTCATCCCCCCCCCCCCCTCTCCTCTCCCCCTCTCCTCTCCTCTCCCCCCTCCCCCTCTCCTCTCCTCTCCCCCCTCTCCTCTCCTCTCCCCTCCCCTCCCCTCCTCTCTCCCCTCCCTCTCTCCCCTCCCCTCCTCTCCCCTCCCCTCTCCTCTCCCCCCTTTCCTCCCCCCTCCTCTCCCCCTCTCCTCTCCCCCCTCTCTTCTCCTCTCCCCCTCTCCTCTCCCCCCTCTCCTCTCCCCCTCTCCTCTCCCCCCCTCTCCTCTACCCCCCTCTCCTCCTAAATTCCGACTCCCACCGGGAGCAGGACATGGCCTCAATTGCTGTGCTGGATGACACTGCATTGCATTCACTGCCCGGTCCATGTTTTTCAATGTAGACCGCGACGGGACCATTTCAAGAGCGGGTCAGCGGGTGATGGACAACAGGACAGTGGGCGGTGGAGCTTACTGCAGTGTCACTGCGAATAACCTCAATTGGTCCCTTGATCGTGCTGACACAGGAGTAAGCTCCACCGGTCACTATCCTGTTATCCATCGCCTGCTGACCTGGTCCACATTGAAAGACACGGACCGGGCATTGAATGCCATGCAGTGTCACCCAGCGCAGCAAGTGAGGCCATGTCCTGCTTCCGGCGGCAATCGGGATTTGCGGGAAGTGGCTGACATGAGCGAGGCCGGCGAGCGGCAGGAGAGAGGTGTTCAGACGGAGAGCACTGCCAGAGGTGAACGGGCTGGCAAAAGGCGGTGAAGTCCCTGCGGCCGCTCGCAACCACAGAGCGGTGACTCAGTGCCCGGAGCGCCGTGGCAGCGGTGAGTGAGTGAGTTGCTTGCATGATCCCCAAACCCCCTCCTTCTCAACGCTCTTGCCTGCCCGGGCCAGACCCTACACGCTGTGAAAGGAACTCTCCCCCGAATTGGTCCCTTGAATTAGTATTGTCATTCAATAAGATCACAACTGATTCAACTTGCCCCGGTGTGCTTCAGTTTTCCCATCTCTCCACCTGCCGTCAACCTCCACCCCCTACCCATTCAGTAATTCAGAATGGAGGAGATTTGGAAGCCTTGGGCAAATTGAATTGTTACTTTCTTTATTTTTATTTTTAAGTTTTTTGAGCGTGAGAAATTCTGTCCCGCCAGACTTTTTTTCAAAATTTAGCAATTCAAAATGGGGGTGCGTTTTTGACGCAGGTGCGTCTTCATTGCCGGGAAATGCGGTACTTTATTAAGAGATATGGCTTTTGAAGACAAATTACTTTATAAATGTCGACTGACAGCTTAAACCCCTTTTTCACGGGGCGACTTGACGCAAGAGTTAACCAGAGTTGAACATCATGGGAACCTCTTGCGATAACCGTACGCCATTCGTGGACCACCGTGGCGCTAACGGCAGGTACTCGTGTAACTTGGTGACTCGGGAGAAAATTCAAACAAGCTTGAATTTCTCCAAGAGTGACTTGTACACTTGTGGTTGAACATTGCAACATTATATGCACGTAGTGGCCAGTGCGATATCCGTACTGACTCTTGCGTGTACCGTGGGAACTCCTGCGAACGGTGATCCCGGAAGCTGGACAGAGGGGACAGAAGGTGAGTAAAAATTGTCTTCTGTGGGATTGAATTTAAAAAATAAAGATTTGCATCCGCATATGGTCATCAACTTATTCATGAGTTATGTTAATGAGATTCAAGAAAATAACTATAATCTTTAAAAGGTACTTTTCTGAAAGGTCCCGCATTTTTATGGTCCGTGAGAAATTTTTCACATGTACTTCTTTGAGAGATACAGCTCGGAGTCCTCGCCGACCAGCGATCGATGCCTTTCCGAAGCAGGATCCGGAACGCTACCAATCAATGTTCGCCAGAGACCCGTGTAAAGGAGTGAACTGCATGTGCTGGTTTAAAACGAAGACAGACACAAAAACTGGAGTAACTCAGCGAGTCAAGCAGCACCTGGAGAAAAATAGGTGGTGTTTCGGGACGAGACACATCTTCAGACTCAATTCCGATTAGGATGTCTGAAGAAGGGTTCCAATTCGAATCGCCACCTATTCTTTTTCTCCAGAGAAGCTGCCTGACCCGCTGACTTACTCCAGCTTTTTATGTTTTTCTTCCCAGATCTGACTTACCTGCTGAGTTACACCAACATTTTGTGTCCTTTAGTGCGTATTAACCAGCATCTGCAGTTCCTTTAGACATTACCTAACTTCAGATTTTAGAGATATAGCGCGGAAACAGGCCCTTCGGCCCACCGAGTCCGCGCCGGCCACCTATTCTTATACACTCCAGGGACAATTTCACAATGTTACCAAAGCCAATTAACTTACAAACCTGTAATCTCTGGAGTGTGAGAGGAAACCGGTGCACCCGTGGTCAGGATCGAACCCCGGTCTCTAGGGCTGTGAGGCAGCAACTCTACCACTGTGCCGCATGTAGTCAGATTTAATAAATTGCTGGTGTTGCTTCCAAAGACAGAGGCACTTATAATATTAGATCAGAAATGCATCTTTCCGCTAATAGTCAATTATTAGTCAATTAATAATAGAATCAATTATTGTTGGTGACATTTCACCTACGAATATCAGACTATTTTCGCAGAGGTAAGGGCCAATTAGGCATAGCAAAGGTATGAACACTTTTAAACATTATTTTCTGACTATTTTGTCAAATGCAAATACAGGGAGAATGATCAAAGTGCTCACATGGCTCACTCTGTTAGAAGCGTTCTGAGTTTAAATGTTCCGTGTATTCCTTCTTAAAGTATAAATTTTTGTGTGGCCAGGGGTGCGATTGAGAACAACTGGCAAAGGGTGGAGGGGGTGTCACGAATAACACGTTCCCCTGGTCATATTATGGCCCATTCCCCAACCGTAACATTAATCAAGCTCTGTCTAACTCTGCCCTGTGACATAGGTTAGTCATCGCTGGGCGGGCTGTGGGCCGAATGGCCTGCCAACGGGAGTCAGAGACTTGACACTGAGATCTATTGTGCAGGAAGGAACTGCGGATGCTGGTTTTTATCGAAGATAGACACAAACGCCACCTGTTCATTTTCTCCAGAGATGTTGCCTGACCCATTGAGTTACTCCAACATTTTGTGTCTGTGTTCATTATGAACATTGAATTATGTAATTTTAGGTAACTTACACTCTCTCTCCCCCGCCCACCCCCTGCTGCCCCCCCCCATGCAGTAAATGTCGGTTAACCAGTCCAAGGTTTGCAACGCTGGTTCCCTCTTGGGATCACACTATCCCTAGCCAACAATTGGCCTATCAGGGAACCAAATATAGACATAAAGTGCTGGAGTGACTCAGTGGGTCAGGCAGCATCTCTGGAGGAAAGGGTTAGGCGACATTTCGGGTCGGGACCCCTCTTCAAAATACCCTGCTGAGGTCATCTGTTGTTGGCCCTGATTTGTCCCGGTCTTTTCTTGCTTCCAGTTCCCCCCTACAATCATCCTGAAGAAGGGTCCCGACCAAAAATGGAATCTATTCCTTTTCTCCAGAGATGCTGCTTGGCCCGCTGAGTTACTCCAGCATTTTGTGTCTAACTTGCTGATTCAGACAGTTTTTGATTTACTCTGAAACACACGTTGGAAATTTAAACTTGGGCGCAACTAACATCGTCTTACTACCGTGGGAACTCTTTAACTCAGCGGGCAGGCAGCAGTTAATTGTTGCTCCCTTCAGTTTCCCAGGGGGTCGGGACGGGACTGGAGTTGGGAGGGAAAGGTGGGGGAGTCGAGGGAGAGGAGGGGGAGACAGATGGGGGTGTCTTAATTTACTGGCGGCAGGTGTCTGTCACTGAAACAGGCAGGTGAGATTTCACATCCACCTTGTGAGTGCCTCTCTGTCTCTCCCTCCCTCCCTCCCTCTCACACAGGCTGAGAGACTCTGCCTCTGTGAGTGTACGTCTCTTTCTCCCCCTCTCCCACACACAGTAAAGACCGACTAACTGTGCTCACTCCATCTGTGTCTCCCACATACACAGTAAAACTCTGCTTTGTGTGTGTATATACCAATTCAACCAAGGGAGGATATTTATAGTGTGTGAAAAAAAAAGTGACATCATTTGTGCCACGTGATGATTTAATTGCACTTGACAGTTTACAATGCTCATTCAAGATTTGACTGGAAAGCTCGGGAGACGGACAAGTCACTCGCACAAATAACAGAAATGCCGAGTACCGTGGGAACTCTTTGTCTACCCCCCCGTTATATCGTGTGATATCGTGCTAGACCACGACCACTTCACTCTGGCTACATCTTGCGTCAAGTCGCCCCGTGAAAAAGGCCTATTACGGAGAGGAGAACAATCTGCGCATGCGTGGTTTAAACTTTTTATTTATTTTTTATTTTTTTGAATTTATTTTATTAGAAGCAATTGTACAAGAATAAAGCAATCGACATGAAAGTAATACAATTTTTGTACAGCATTTTTAACATTAATACATAAATCAAAAAAAAAGAGAAAAAAGGAAAGAATGAAGAAAAAGAAGAAAAATGCAAAAGAGAGAAGTAAAGCCCTGAACTACCAAAGAAGTGCGAGAAGAAAAACGAGAAATGAGAGAAAAGAAGATGGAGATATGCCCCACTGTCCTTTCCCCTTCCTCCCCACCCCCGCTCACCCATCCCTAGCATCGGTTTTAAATTTGTGTTCAACCATTCTGTTGAAGAAATTCAGCGAAAGGAGACCATGTTTTGAAGAATTGGTCAGCTTTTTCAGCCAAAACGAGCCTAATGTTTTCTAAATGTAGTGTCTCGGACATGTCAGTAATCCACATCCACATCCGCGCTATATTTAAGAGGGAGTGCTATATTTAAGAGGGAGTTAGATGTGGCCCTTGTGGCTAAGGGAATCAGGGGGTATGGAGAGAAGGCAGGTACGGGATACTGAGTTGGATGATCAGCCATGATCATATTGAATGGCGGTGCAGGCTCGAAGGGTCGAATGGCCTACTCCTGCACCTAATTTCTATGTTTCTATGTCTATGTTTCTATCTTCGCTGTGGGAAATGTTGTCTTTTTCCAGAATTTGAGTATGAGTTTTTACGCTGTTATTAGGCCGTAATCAAGGAAGCGTCTTTGAAATATCGTTAACTTAGAACAGGCCTCTGACATACCTAAAGTTATTAGTTTTGTATCTGATTCCAGTTTAATTTTAAGTGTTTAAGAGGAGATATCGAATATTCCCATCCAAAAGTTTTATATCTTTATACAGGATGCAAAGGAATGGGTTAAGGTCGCTTCTTGGAAGTGGCGCAGTCCTCTTTCTTACAGTTTGGCTTTCTTCCCAACCAATTGTTCAAGTGCTTTTGATTGCAACATGCGCCTTAATTTAGTTCAACAAAGAAACTGACAAGTTACTAAAGATAGGGGAGACAGTTGGGAAGATCTTATTCAATTTAGTCTTTGAATAGTATAGCCTATGCAGTATTTCGAATTGTATCAGGGAGTGCCTGACATTGAGAGAGCAGTAATGTATGTATAGTAGGCTTTCCTCCCATATATCTTTTGAAATTAATAAACCCAACTCGTCTTCCCATGCTCACCTTGCGGTACCCCACTAGTCACTGCCTGCCATTCTGAAAAGGACCCGTTTACTCCTCTTTGCTTCCTGTCTGCCAGCCAGTTCTCTATCCACATCAATACTGAACCCCCAATACCATGTGCTTTAAGTTTGCATACTAATCTCTTATGTGGGACCTTGTTGAAAGCCTTCTGATAGTCCAGATATAACACATCCACTGGTTCTCCCTTATCCACTCTACTAGTTACATCCTCGAAAAATTCTATAAGATTCGTCAGACATGATTTACCTTTCATAAATCCATGCTGACTTTGTCCAATGATTTCACCATTTTCCAAATGTGCTGCTATCCCATCTTTAATAAATGACGCTAGCATTTCCCCCACTACCGATGTCAGACTAACTGATCTGTAATTCCCTGTTTTCTCTCTCCCTCCCTTTTTAAAAAGTGGGGTTACATTAGCTACCCTCCTATCCTCAGGAACTGCTCCAGAATCTAAAGAGTTTTGAAAAATTATCACTAATGCATCCACTATTTCTGGGGCTACTTCCTTAAGTACTCTGGGATGCAGCCTATCTGGCCCTGGGGATTTATCGGCCTTTAATCCATTCAATTTACCTAACACCACTTCCCGACTAACCTGGATTTCACTCAGTTCCTCCATCTCATTTGACCCCTGGTATTTTTTTTTTAATCAAAATATTTTTTATTTCGTTTTCAGGACATATCAAAGTGCAAAGTTGTCCATTTGTTACGGACAGAGTGTACGAAAAGAATAAATAAAAAACAACTTATGCCAACATATAAAAAGACAACAACAATAAAAGAAAAACAAGATACCAAAAATAATCCCTCCGCAGTCACTGCCAGTGAGCATATGCAAATATCAGTCTGTCACAACAATAATCCACGATAAGTGGATAGGTAGACTGTTCTGTTAAACTGTACTTGATGATCAAGCATTTACAAAGCCTGGAATGCATTTAAAAAAGGTCCCCACGATTTCTGAAACTTTCCATTTGAATGTTGAAGTGAGTACCTGATTTTCTTGAGCTTTAGGCAGGACATAATATCTGTCAGCCATTGTGTATGAGTGGGCGGGGTAGGTTCCGTCCACCTGAGCAGGATTGTTCGCCGAGCCAGAAGAGAAGCAAAAGATATAGTGCGGAGTTTATCTGCAGTTAATCTCATCTCCTCACCAGTGACCCCAAAAAGAGCGATTAGAGGCTTTGGTTCCAATTTGATGTTTAACACCTGGGATAATGTATGGAAGACTTCTAGGAGTGGATTGGATTGGATTGGATTCCTTTATTGTCATTCAGCCATTTTGGTCTGAATGAAATTTCGTTGCCTGCAGTCATACATATAATAATAAATAACAAAACATCCAATAAACACAAATTAACATCCACCACAGTGAGTTCACCAGGCACCTCCTCACTGTGATGGAGGCAAAACTCTTAAAGTCTCTGTCTCTTCCCTCCTTGTTCTCCCTCTGCGCTGAGGCGATCCAGGCTTCAGATGTTGTGACCCCACCGGGTGATGTTAGGTAAGTCCCGCGGCTCAACCGAGCTCAGCGAACGGGCCGGTTCAAGCTCTGTGGCCCGGGGTGGTCGAAGCTGCCGAAGCTGCCGCCCTCCAGTCCAGCGGATGCAGCTGTAGTTGCGGGAGCTCTGGAAAAACAGGTCACCAGCCTGTGACCTGCGAGCTCCTGACGATGTCGTCCACTGGCCCCGAATTCAGGTCGCTGCTGCCGGAACGCCGCCGAAGCCCTGGAGCTGGGCCACTGCCACCGGAACGCCGGAATGCTGCCACAGCCCGAATTTGGCCAGCCTTGCGTTGGTAAGTCCTGGCTGGCTCTGCTTCCGGAGCCTCGAGGTCGGTTGCATTTCGAGGCCGCCAGCTCCGCCATTAGGCCTCAGCGCAGACAGAGCCAGAACTTGTTAAGGCTGGGGCATGACCAATTCATATGGATAATAGAGGCTTCAGAAAGTTTACATTTAACACAGAATGGACTAACCTCAGGGTAAATAGTAGATAATTTGGCTTTTGAGATATGAGCCCTATGTACCACTTTGAATTGGATCAGGCACTGACGAGCACAAAGAGAGGTGGTATTAACCAGTTTTAAGAATGGAACTCCATGTATCTTCCGAGAGAGAGAAGCCCAAGTCTTCCACCCATGCTGCCTTGAGCTTGTCCATGGTGGCGCGCCTTAGATCCAACATTCTGCCATATAAAGCTGAGACAAGTCTATTCTGAGATGGGTTTAAAGAAAGAACTATATCAACAAGGGTTGTGTCTGTTGGTATAGAAGAGCTTGGCAGTTTATAGAACACATAATGCCTTGTTTGCAGGCATCAGAAAAAATCTGACTTTAGAAGATTGAATTTGTTGCTTAATTGTTCAAATGATGCTACAGTGTTACCCATCCACAGGTCCTTGAAGCGCACAATACCCTTGCTATGCCATTCTTTAAAGACAGGGTCCTGAGTTGATGGTTTTAAAAGGTGGTTCGATGCAATAGGGCTCAGTTCAGAAAAGTTATGCAACCCAAAACATTGAACCCATATCCTCAAAGAGTGTTTAACCACTGGACTTTTTACAGATTTAATTGAGGGTAGTGGGAGTGAGGAACCAAGTTGTGCAAGTATGGACATATTATCATCTGTGTGTAATTCCATGGTCGCTTACCTCTCCATATATAGGAGGAAATAACTGAGTCAAGATGGTCAAAGAAGGACCTGTGGATAAAAACTGGTAAGCCCTGAAAAAGGTACAAACATTTTGGTAAAATGGTCATTTTGATTGAATTTATCCGGCCGCCAAGTGACATTGACGGGTGGACCACTGTGTTAGGGTCTGTTTGATCTGGTTTAACAGAATGATAACATTCTTTTTGAAAAGATCCTTGTATTTCCTCGTAACTGAAATGCCAAAGTATGAGAGCTTGTTTTTTTCAATTTTGAATGGCAAGTTGGTAAGATCCGAGGGTTGTACTTCATAGTTAATGGGAAACAGTTCGCTTTTTCCAAGATTTATCTTATAACCTGAAAATTGACCAAAATTATTGAGCAGTGACATAGCGGAATGCAGAGAGGTGCCTGTGTTTGAGACAAAAAGCACAAGGTCATCAGCATATATTATGCTGTGTACTGCCCCTCCAAATACTGGCTATATCCTCACAGCTGCGAAAGGCCATGGCAAGTGGTTCGATGGCCAAGTCAAAAAGCATGGGGCTCAGAACTCTGGCGGGTTCCACGATGCAAGTCGAACGGTTTGGACAACTGGGAATTGGTCTGATGTGAGGCTGTTGGATGAGAGTATAGTAATCTGATCCATAAAATAAAGCTCGTTCCAAAACCAAATTTGTCCAGAACAGCCCATAGATAGACCCACTCAACACGGTCATGCTTTTTCTGCATCAATAGATACGACACACTCGGGGGACATCCTCAGAAGCAGAGTAGACAATATCTAATAATCGACATCCCGGTATTTTTAACCAATTTACCTGTTGACATGTATCATCCATCCAGAATTTATATTTTTGATGTTAGTCGCCCAATAGTAGAAAAGAAAGTTAGGAAGAGCTAATCCTCCATTTTCTTTGGATTTACACAAATGTCTTTTGTGTATTCTGTGTGTTCTGTAGTCCCAGATGAAGTTTGTAATAATAGTAAATTTTTTTGAAAAAACTTTTGGGGAGATATATCGGTGTTGATTGAAATAAATATAGGAGTTGTGGAAGGAAGATCATCTTTATGGCATTTACTCTACCTATAAGAGAAATAGGGAGTGTTTTCCTGAATTGAATGTGGGCATTTAGTTTAGTGGTGGGAAATTTGTTTTAAATAGGGAGGTGTATTTTCTAGTCACGTAAACTCCGAGTTATCTAAATTTTGCAGTAACAATTCTGAAGGGAAACTTTTGGAGTTGAGAAGTTGAGCTTTTATTGGAAAACTTTCACTTTTATTCAAATTTATTCTATAACCTGAAAGGCACCAAATTGTTCTATAAGGTTTAATACATTTGGGATACTAACTTGGGAGTTAGTAATGTATAAAAGTACATCTGCATAAAACAAAATCTTGTTACTGGTATATTTAGTGTTATATCCATGAATACCCGAATCTACTCTAATACTCTCTGTGAGAGGTTCTATGGCTAAGGCAAATAACATTGGTGAAAGGGCGCATCCTTGTCTGTTATGCCTGGATAAGTGAAATTTAGGTGAAATAATTTGATTTGTCAGTATTCTGTCGCTTACGTATAAACCCAGTTTGATCTGGATTAATTAACTGATATACAGGCTTAATCTGCATGCCAAAGTTTTGGCTAATATCTTCCGGTCTGTATTTAAAAGAGCTATTGCCCTATATGATCCAGTTTCTTCAAGGTTTTTATCTTTTTTAGGTATCAGTGTAATGGTTGATTCGGCAAGGGTTTGTGGTAAGGTCTGTTCTTTAAAAGCATGAATATAAAGGGCTCGTAAGCGTGGGGAGATTGAATCATTGTTTTTTTTGTAAATTTAATTACTAAACAATTCAACTTTATTGTCATTGCACAAATACGAGTATAGGTACAACAAAATGCAGTTTAGCATCTGGTCATAGTATAGTGCAAGATAGTAGAAGTAAAAATAAAAATACAAAATAAGCATAAAATAAAAAATAAAAAATACTGGTTAACAATGTGTGGATTGTGGATGCATTAAAACTGGTACATAGGCAAATAACTGTATACAAATGGGAGAGTCTAAAGATAGCTAGCGACGGGACTCTGAGTTCAGCAGTGTAATGGTGTTATTGAAAAAGTTGTTCCTCAGCCTGCTTGTGCGAGACCTGAGGCTCCTCCTGAGGCTCCTCCTGAGGCTCCTGTACCGCCTCCCTGATGGGAGGAGGGCAAACAGTCCATGGTTAGGGTGAGAGGGGTCCTTGATGATTTTCCTGGATGATTCTCCACCTCAGTCCCGTTTATGTGGATGGGGGTATGGCTGCCACCTCTGGTCTTCCTGAAGTCAACAATGATTTCCTTCGTCTTCTTGGAGTTGAGGACAAGGTTATTATTGGCACAGCAGGCTGCCAGGTTCTGGACCTCCACCCTATAGGTTGATTCGTTGTTGTCGCTGATCAGTCCTACCACCGTGGTGTCATCGGCAAATTTTATGATGGCGTTGGAGCCATACTTAGGGACGCAGTCATGGGTGAAGAGGGAGTAGAGGAGAGGGCTGCCACTCTCCTCCCCCTCCCTCTCCCCCACCGTGCTCTCCTCTCCCTCCCCAATCTCTCCCCTTTCCTCCTCCCCCTCTCCCCTCTTCTCTCCCCACCCCGCCTCCCTCTCCCCGCCTGTGTGTTTGGGGGGTGGTTAGTGTGACTGACGGCGGAGCCACCCCCCCTGCAAACGCGCGTTGGGGAAACAGACCCAACGGGTCTGCACTTGGTCTAGTATACTTTTAAATGTGTGTGTGTGTGTGTCTCTCACTCACACATAACGGCTGCTGCCGCCCGGCCCTCCTCCACTTCCCCCCCTCCCCCCCTGTCACGCTGGCTCAATCTAAAGCCAAAGATGGGCTGTTCCCCCGCTGATCTTTGGCTTTTGAATAAAATTGATCATAAAACTCAATTTTTAAAATACCGTGAGCGGCCTCCGCGTTTAACCAGGGCTCTGGGAACTCGGCATCTGATGGGGACGAGGCTTCCAGAGGGAAGGCAGGGACAACTTTGAATCCAGCAGCTCCATTAATTGATTCATTCCACAGTGAGTTCAGTTCGGTAACAACCCCCCCTCCTCCTCCCCCCCCCCCCTTCTCTTCTCCCCTCCCCCCTTCCCCCCCCACCTCTTCGCTCCTCTGACCCCTCCCCCTCTGACCCCCCCCCCTCTCGCCCCTCTCACTCCTCCCCCCCTCCCTTTCCCCACCCTCCCTTCCCCCCACCTCTCCCCCTCCCTGCCCGTTCCGCGGCAGCGACGACTCCTCACGCGCTGAATTTCTCCTCATAAGTTCTACAGCACCGTTCCGCTACCGCTGAACTTTCTCCTCACAACCGGCGCAGCTCGCGAAGCCCCGCCCACCTGTGCGCCCCTCCCATCCCCTGCGCGCTCATTCCAGCTGTGGGTTTCCAGAAGCCGGTGCTTCCTTGCTGTGAACGCTCTCGCTCCTGGGCAAACGCGTCTTGCCTTAGCGGCTTTAAAGGGCTGTTGTCAGCTGGCAGTTATCAATGGCTGCGGGCGTCGCGAGGCCGAGTTATGTCAACACCCCCCCGACCCCCTCTCCCTCTCCCTCCACACTCTTCCCCCCTCTCCCCTACCCTATCTCCCTCCTGCCCTCCCACCTCCCCTCCACCCCTTCCCTGCCCCCTTCCCTCCACCCCACCCCCCTCCCTTCCTTCCCCCTCTCCCCCCTTTCCCTTCCCCCCTCTCAGCTCCCCTCTCTCCCTCTCTCTCCTCCCATCTCTCTCACCCCTCCTCCCCACTCTCCCTCTTCTCCTCCCCTCCACCCCCTCTCCCTCTGCCTCTTGCCCTTCTGTCTGCCCATTTCTCTTTGTCTCTCCCCATTCTCTCTGCTCTCACTCGCTACCTCCCCTCCCTCTCTAGACGTGCCTGCGAGTTGGGGACTATGCGTCTGGATAGGGCGGTTATGGGGTAAAAGGAGCAAATTAATAATATTAATTTCATATCAAGGGGGGCAGTTAGCATGTGTGCGGGGGGGTAGTTGTGTGTGATGCCGCATGCCGCCCTCACCCCCCCACCTCCCCCGCAACCACACATTGGGGGAACAGACCCAACGGGTCTGCACTTGGTCTAGTGACTCCTAAAACTTTACTTTCTCCTGGGCCATGCTCTGGATATACTGGGACCCTAATTTTTCTCGTTCCATACTTTGCTAATATTTTAGGACTCCACTGTCTTGAGTCATATTTTGGCGCCTCCTTTTTAATTACGTATTCTGTTTTTGTTTTTACTGTAGGCTGACCTTCCTGCTTTTTGATATCTTTCCAGTGATATCTCACTGTCTGAGCCTTCTGACTGGAACTATTTCCGACCAGTCCATATTATTGGTTTTAATTGATTCAGCCACATTAGTTGGAAGGCTGTTCAATAATATTGCGCAGTACTGAGAAGAATTTGCCCCATTCCTAAAATTCAGATCACCTGACTGATCCATGTATAACTCCGAGAATCTCTCTAAAAACTCATCTGCTCCCTCCTTTCTTTGGTCTAACATCCAGAAACCTAGCAATATCTATCGGCTTCTGAAGAGTATTCGTAAGGGCAAACTGTATCTTCTCTTGCATTATTGTCAGCGATCTCATTAGCCAGTGCTTCATGATTTGGGTGTTCTAAAGGGGCTGTCCCACGGCGGCTACCTAATCCGAGAGTTCAGACGAGTTTGCCCTCGACACGAGGTCTTAGGAGGTCTTTGTAATTCTCCTTCATGCTCGAGAGTAGTCCCCACGTACTCGAGGCCTCAGCTAGCTCGTGGCGTATTTTTCAACATGTTGAAAAATGCCCGCGAGTAAAAAAAGATCACCATGGAAAAAATCGGTGCTTTTTTTACTCGTAGGTTTTGTTGAAGTAGGTTGCAGTAGGTCCGCATGTTATTCGTAGGTAATCGAGGATAGTCGAAGGTAGTCGCAGATAGTCTTCAACATAGTCGAAGGGAGATCGAAGGAGGTCGTCTTCACTCTACAATATTCAATGGCCAATTTTCCCGAAGCTAGTTGAAGCTAGTCAAAGCTAGTCTTCAACATAGTTGAAGGTGGTCGAAGGAGGTCTTCAACAACATGACATAGAACCATAGAAAATAGGTGCAGGAGGAGGTCATTCGGCCCTTTGAGCCAGCACCGCCATTCATTGCGATCATGGCTGATCGTCTCCAATCAATAACCCGTGCCTGCCTTCTTCTCATATCCCTTGATTCCACTATCCCCTAGAGCTCTACCTAACTCTCTCTTAAATCCATCCAGTGATTTGGCCTCCACTGCCCTCTGGCAGGGAATTGCACAAATTCACAACTCTCTGTGTGAAAACGTTTTTTCTCACCTCAGTCTTAAATTACCTCCCCTATTCTAAGACTGTGGCCCCTGGTTCTGGACTCGCCCAACACTGGGAACATTTTTCCTGCATCTAGCTTGTCCAGTCCTTTTATAATTTTATGTTTCTATAAGATATCCCCTCATCCTTCTAAACTCCAGTGAATACAAGCCTAGTCTTTTCAATCTTTCCTCATATGACAGTCCCGCCATCCCAGGGATCAATCTTGTGAACGTATGCTGCACTGCCTCAATCACAAGGATGTCCTTCCTCAAATTAGGAGACCAAAACTGTATGCAATACTCCAGATGTGGTCTTACCAGAGCCCTATACAACTGCAGAAGAACCTCTCTACTCCTATACTGAAATCCTCTTGTTATGAAGGCCAACATTCCATTAGCTTTCTTCACTGCCTACTATACCTGCACGCCAACTTTTAGTGACCGGTGTACAAGGGCACCCAGGTCTCGCTGTACCTCCCCCATTGAGATAATAATCTGCCCCCTTGTTTTTGTCACCAAAGTGGATAACCTCACGTTTATCTATATTAATGACTTTTTTTCAAACTCTCCTAAACTCTTCTAAACTCACCAACTAGGTCGCCGCAGTGGGACAGTGCCTTAAGGTTGCTAGGAATCTGGTATGCTCTGTCGGAGTAATTATCTGCTGGATCGCAGTCCATAAATCTTGGGATTCTGCGTGATACACACACATTGTGGTTCTAAGGTAATCCACAAAGGAAACAGGTGATTTCTTATGGTCAGGTATCTTGCTCAGTACTGCCATCATCTCATTAGGTTTCCATTGGGTATATACATCAACAATTTGGGGATTGTTTGCACCCACTGGACTAACCGGATCAAAAGCTGGATTAGGCATTTCCCTGACTGGGAACTGCCTACGGGATACTTGCTCTTCTTTGATGGTATTATCCATATCGGGATCTCAGTGTCTCCCGCTACTGTCTCACCCTCCGATATGTCTTCCTCTTCACCAGAGGGATTACGGTATTTCTTAAAGGAACCTCTCTGATCTCTCGCTACTCGTCTAATTCGTCAATGCTTAGGCTCAAAAAAGTATTCTGGGGTTGTACTATGTCTCTAATAACCTCTCTCTCCTTAAATACGGGAGCTATCATCTTTGTTCTACTCCTGGCACCGTGAGCTACTGGACTACCTGCCAATAGTGGAGTGGTTGGACTCAAAGAATCCTGTTCTAGTGTTGCTACTGTTTGTAAAGCAGGCTTTATTGTGGAATCTGCAGATGGTGTTAAAGGTGCTGTAGGCTCTAAGTGTCTGTTGTGTGCGCAAGCTGTACAATGTGGATGGAGTACGGGGAACGCAAGAGGAATAATATATGGAGGCTGTGTACTTCTCCTAATCCTAACACTTTCCCAATCTTCCAAATAATCGTCTTCTCCCCCTTCAAAGCCAATGCCAACCACCTACTACTATCTAAATCTACTGGTGCCAGTTTCCCTTCAGGAGATTTCTCTCTCTCCCGTTCCGTATGTTTTCTAGTACATCCACACCCCTTTTTCAAGGTGTCTGGAGGTCAGTTTACTTTATCATCTCTTAGTTCTATTCTAAGCTTTGAAGCTGCTTCCTGCCAATTCGCCATTCTCACAGCCTCTCTACTAGTTTTCTGTTCTTCATAATATTTTCTCCATAATCCAATCAACTCCTTTGCTACATCACTATTGCTGCATTGTCAAATAATCTGTTCGATATACTTCACTCCCTTCAATGTTCCGACCCCTCCTTTGGGCCACAACTCGGCTCCTAATTTCCTATTCAGCGCTCCCGAAAAATTCTTTAATCTCTCAATGTTTTGTGGAAACTCGCTGCACACTAATTGTAACAGGTTCTTGGGGTCCTCAATAGTATCTCGTTCGATCTGATTCCCCATTGTTGCCAACAATGTACACAAACTCTCAATGAATCACACAATATCTCAGCAATTCACACTCCATTCACAATCTTCTAGACTTATCAATTTCGCTCCCAAACAACGGCCAAAAGTTCCGCAGCGCGTCAGCAGTCTCGCACTTCTCACAACACAAAATCACACTATCAAATCTCCTTTAAAGTGGATACCCAAAAGTTCCTTCACAGTCTCACACTAATTCACGCAAGCTTCCAATCCTGTAAACAATTTCAAGTAACAATCCTTGGTCGACAAACAAGTTAAGGTGCTTCAGCAAACAATCAAACATGCTTCAGCAGCAAATCTCCTGCACTCGAAACACTTTAATCTAGACACAGACAAATGAGCTACAAACACACAAGCAGAATCGTACTTAGACAAGAAACTATACCACTTATTACTATCACACAAAAACACACTCCAATATAGAACACAAACATTTGTCTAATATCGCATTCGTTAACTGTTTATTTTATTAGAAGTTAATACAGCACAAAACAGTACAGTGGCACCTAATTTTAGGTGCCAACTATGTAATACCGTAAGGTTACACAGAAAAGCTGGAGAAACTCAGCGGGTGCAGCAGCATCTATGGAGCGAAGGAAATCTATGGAGCGAAGGCAATAGGAAACGTTTCGGGTTGAAGAAGGGTTTCGGCCCGAAACGTTGCCTATTTCCTTCGCTCCATAGATGACTGAGTTTCTCCAGCTTTTCTGTGGGAGCAGGATTTTCAAGATATGTAATACCGTAATCCATTCAATGTACAACCTCTAGTTTTATGTTATAAGAAGGAAGTAAGCAGGACAAGAAAAAGAAAACAATAGAAAGGGGAAAAAGTGGAAAAATAGATGGTAGAGAGTAGAAAAACGTGAAGTGTGTATATAAAAAATAAAAAAAGGAAGAGAGAAAGTGGAAAGTAGAAATAGAAGAGAAGACCCATTAAAAGAGAATTTTTCAAATCTGTATTCTGAGAGAATATCGCATTCGTTAACTGGACTGTCCAAAAAACAAATCACAGTATATTTATAATCCCAAATCGTGCTGTTTTCAACCAACAGGAGACTTTCCCTTCAAAGTATTCTTTCGCTGAGTGGTACTCTTTTCTAACAGGTACTCTTTCCTCTTCTAAGTTTATATACTTAGTGGTACACTTCCCATCAAGATACTCTTTTCTAACAGGTACTATTCCTCTACCTCAGTTACTTTTTCCAGTAACTGATCAATGGATCTAAAGGAATAGAACCCTTGATTGAACAGTGACGATTTAACAGCAGTCTTAATCACACTATATCAATATACATTCACGATTTGAAGCACAATTACAACAGTGTATCTAAACAGTGCTTCCGCAACTCAAAATATTTTTCCTGAAATAAAATCCCAAATTTCCTAGAATTTGATGGTATTTCCTGAAATTTTCAAAAATGCTTCCTGCGTGATATTTGTTGTTGTTTTTCTTTCGCGGGCACACGTTAACAACACAAAGAAGAACAAGGCAAAACAGATCTATGTAACCACACCGTATCTGCCTGCTCACTTGTACAATGTTATGCAAGGCATTATGCACTGTGCACATATATAATGTAGCTTAGAAATTGAAATTGTTCTTTATTTTCATTATAACATGTAAACATGTACAACAAAATAAAAAATGCCAACCAGTCAGTGCACCATTCACACATTATCTAAAAGCTAACGATACGTAAAAGAGAAATATCTGAAATAAACAACTAAAATAAATATCTTGAAAAAACCAAGCTTAAACACACAACAATACATTCTTCTGTCGATTGCACAATCCCTTTGGTATGTAGCGCACCTGCGCTCATTTGGTGGCTATATTAAGTGTAGTTATTGCTGTGGGATAAAAACTGTTTTTGAGTCTGTTTGTCCTTGTCCTCATTGATCTGTACCGTCTGCCTGACGGCAACAGTTCAAACAGGGAGTGTCCGGGGTGGGAAATGTCCTTTATAATGTTCTGGGATTTCTTGAGACAGTGGGAACTGTGTAGGAACTCCAAGGTGAGGAGAGGGCCGACAATCTTCTGGGCATTGTCAATGGCCCTCTGGAGCGCTTTCCTCTTAGCCGCTGTGCAGCTGGTGTACCACACGCATACACAGTATGTTAGGATGCACTCTATGGAGCACCGATAAAAGGACAGCAGCAGTCTCTGTGTGATGTTGTTCTTCCTGAGCACCCTCAGGAAGTGCAGTCCGTGCTGGACCTTTTTCAGCAGCGCAGAGGTGTTCACGCTCCATGTCAGGCCCTCCTCAATGTGGATTCCCAGGAAGTGGAAATCCGCCACCCTCTCCACACAGTCCCCTCTGATGATTAATGGTGTAATGACCGTTTTCTTCTTCCTGTAGTCTATTATGAGCTCCTTAGTCTTTGAGGTGTTGAGGAGCAGGTTATTCTCTCCACACCACACTGTCAGCTATTCCACCTCATCCCTGTAGGCGTGCATGCATGGTATGCATATTGTGTAGAGTGCAGCAAAGATTATAGAGGAGCAAGATAGACCACTCCTGGAAAAACGCGTAGTATGACGTGTGTGATTGTGGACGCCATTTTTTGAGGCATTTTATTGGGCTTCCCCCCCCCCTCCCCACACTGTCATGGCGTCCTTATCTAATTTCATCTCACTGCTCTGCTATCAATTATTCTAATCGTAAATCTAAACGACCCGACCTGTCATTCTTTAGGTTCCCCAATAAAAAAGAAAGGTGAGAAAATATTTTTATTATTTTCAGTCGATATTCTGTCGTGAAAATGTTATTTTCTGTTCTCCCATCAATGACCATTGGGAAATTGTCGGTACATTAGAAAGTTATTAGACTTATTTTTAATAGATCTTTACTTACCATAATAATAAAGACAATTTTAACACTTCTGTACGTTTTTGGTCTTGTCCTTGTAAGGGATTGGTCTCCACAATATGGCCCGCTGGACACATTAGGTCCAGTGACCAGGAGATTTTTCGAGCTCAGATTCAAGTCCGAGAATGGGTGGCTGTTACCCATTATATCCCTCGAATTGTCAAGACATCACAAGCAAAGATCACAAGCCCGCCGTGAAGAAGGGTGCAATCAAATATTATACAACTCTGCTCTATCATCTTTGGGTGCAATGGTGGGCTGGGGGGTTCGGTGGCGGCGGCCACAATCAAAGATACTAGAGGAGCTCTGCTCTATAATCTTTGGTTGGAATGGGACGGCTGCGCGTTATAATGTGCTATCGTTCCACTCTCCCTCTCCCCCTTCTCCCTGTCCCCCTTCTCCCTCTCCCCTTCTCCCTCTCCCCCCTTTTCCCCTTCTCCCTCTCCCCCTTCTCCCTTCCCCCTCCCTCTCCCCCCTTTTCCCCCTCCCTCCCTCTCCCCTTCTCCCTCTCCCCCCTTCTCCCTCTCTTCTCTCGCTCTCTCTCTCCCCTCCTCTCGATCTCTCGCTCCCCTCTCTTCTCTCGATCTCTCTCTCCCCTCTCTACTCTCCATCTCTCTCTCCCTCTCTTCTCTCCATCTCTCTCTCTCTCTCTCCCCCTCTCATCTCTCGATCTCCCTCCCTTCCCTCTCTCCCTCCCTTCCATCTCTCCCTCCCTTACCTCTTCGTGAGAGTTGGCAGCTCTGCTATGCCTTGGGTCCAAAAGAGGATAGAAAGAAAATACTTAATGGTTTTGTAAGAAGATTTTAATAAGCTCTACTACATTTAAGGTAAATTGACATATTAGAGGCAAAAAAGCATCTTCAATATACAGGTCTCTCCACACAACTGAAAACAATTGCATGTAAGTGATATATCATCCATTGTTCAGGCATGTAGCACTAGGTTACAATAAACTTCCTACATATTCCAGGAATGCATCTCATAAAAATGGGAGAGGCTTAAATGCATTGTAAAATCATAAATCCATGTTGACTTGGACTAATCCTTTTACTGCTATCCAAATGCCCCATTATTACATCTTTAATAATTGACTCCAGCATCTTTCACACCACCAAAGTCAGGCTAACTGGTCTGTAATTCCCCGTTTTCTCTCTCGCTCCTTTCTTGAAAAGTGGGATAGCATTAGCTATCCTCCAATCCACAGGAACTGATCGTAAATCTATTGATCGTTGGAAAATGATGATATGTATAAATATATATGTATGTGTATATATGCATGTATGTGTATATATGCATGTATATGTATATGTGTGTATATATGTATGTATATATATGTTTATATGTGTGTTTGTATGCATATAAATGTATTCATATGTATGCTTGTATTTGTATGTGTGCATATGTATGTGTATACGTATGTATGTATGTGTGTATATATGTATGTGTATATATATGTATAAATGTGCATATATATATTATTACTATATAATTATATATATAATTGCCTTTATGGTTTATGTATATCATCTTACAAGACAAATAAATTAATAGTGATTATTTAAATCAAAGTTGCTTCTGATCCATGAGAATAAACTTAATTATCTCTAACTTGCCTCTCACACACAGACACACATTCATATAAATATATAAAATATGTATACGTTAAATTTAATTTTGTGCAGTGTGTGTTAAAGCAATACAAGGGAAACTGCACAATACAATGCAAGGGAAACTACGCAAAGGAGGGGGCTGTTCCCGCTACAAGATACTCGAGGATCTTTGCTTTGGATCAAAGATTATAGAGGAGCTATATAATCTTTGCTTTGGATCTCAGCGGGTGGCATACCGGAAGTCGCGTGTCGCATTAAGAAATGGCGGCCGTGACGTTCCCTCACGTACTACACGTCAGTCCATTGGATTTCGGAGGAGTGGTCTATCTTGCTCCTCTAGGATCTTTGGAGTGCAGTGTATGCCTGGAATACAGTGTCACAAATAACTCAATACTAGATCAAGTGGGACCCGTTGGGTCCCAGTCACAACGGGTACCCCCAACGCAACCTGTTCCCCAACGCAATATTCCACCACTCACCCTAGCTCCCACGGGAGGCCTGGTCCCTCAATGTAACCCCCCCCCACCTGGTCCCTCAACCGGGTTACATTAACCCGTGTCCACCAACGCAATATTCTCACCCATACTAGATCCCACCCTGGGTTAAAACCACGGGTACCCCCAATGGCACCTGTTCCCCAACGCAATAGGTTCCCCACTCCCACGGGAACTCACGTCATCAGTGACGACCCTCAGTTATCCTTTTTCACCACTTTTAATAACATACAACACTGGGATGCCTCAACCACCTTGTTCACCTCCCCCCAACGCAATATTCCAGCACTCACCCATAGCCGACAACTGCACAGGGGCTGCTCATTTCACCTTGTTCAGCCTCCCTCATTTATAAACTTTTAAAACATGCATTTGCACTGGCTAGCTAGCAGAACTCAGTGTACTGTGTCTTAAAAAAAAAAGTTTTATTAGTATACTAGACCAAGGGGGACCCGTTGGGTCCCGACCCCTCAACACAGGGTTGTGGGGGTGGGGGCTGGCCTGCGGCGTCACACATACTAACTACCCCCTACACTCACTAACCACCCCCTACACACACACAAACCACCCTCCTTGATATTATATTAATATTATACATTCGCTCCTTTTACCCCATCCCCACCCTATCCACTCACGCATAGCCCTCAACTTGCAGGCATGGCTAGAAAGGGAAGGGGTAGACAGAAAGGGACACAGAGAGGGACACGGGGGCACAGAGAGGGAAACGGGGCACAGAGAGGGACACGGGGGCACAGAGAGGAATGCAGGGCCGCAGAGAGGAACGCAGGGCCACAGAGAGGAACGCAGGGCCACAGAGAGAGACGCAGAGTATTTTGAAGAAATGGGGGGGGGGGGGAGAGGTGCGTGACGTCACTCGTTGTGCATGAAACATAGGTCGTGCATGAAATGCAGGCTGCAAGGAGCAGAGCCATTGTGACGTCATCAGTGAGACCATCTCATTTATTTTCCAAGTTATTTTAATTAATTGAACATTAAATAACATGAGAAATAATGCATCAAATTTTCAGATAAGGCGATTTTTGACAGCACGGTGTAAATCTCTATCGGAATATGTAAAAATGTCACCGTTAGCACATCGTGTTTTCGAGGACATATAAAACGCTGACCAACATCACACACACCCACACATCCAAGATCAGAGTTTTAATAGTTACTAGACCAACCCCCCTGTCACACGGGAGGCTTGGTCCACCAACGCAACCTGTTCCCCTTATTCCAGCACTCACCCATAGCCGACAACTGCGCAGGGGCTGCTGTTTTCGCCTTATTCAGCCTCCCTCATTTTTAAACTTTAAAAAAAAGCATTTGCTCTTGGTAGGGCGAATAGAACTCAGTGTACTTGGATAGCAACAATGTTGTGACCAGCAAAGATCTTATAGCAGAGCAAGATGGGTTACTCTCACGCAAACGTGTAGTACGCTCATGGGCAGATTCATGGGTGATTATAGGACCCATTATAGCAACCAGCCCCCGCCATCTTGCTTCGCCATCTTGTTCCGCCATCTTGCTTCCAGTCAAAGATCGGATCTTTGTTTCCGCAGCGGGAAGAGGGAGTGTGGGGCCCGGGGAGAGGGAGCGTACGGCCCAGGGAGAAGGAGTGCGCGGCCCGGTGAGAGGTAGAGGGAGTGGGCGGCCCGGGGAGAGGGAGAGGGAGAGGGAGTGTGGTGCCCGGGGATAAGGCCTAGTGTGTGTGAAGTTGCGGGGAGGTTTACAATGTTTCTTATTTAATGTCCCTTGTCTAGTCTGAAATAAAGTTCATCATTGGATCAGAAGAAATATAATTGTGTGTGTTATATGATTATATACATTTATATCACATTCATGTATGTGTGTTTATAAACATTTTATTGTTTAACAAGAATTAACAGAATTATGAACTAACAGAATTATGAATCTAACCCTATATCACGCACAAAAACTTCCCCCGCAATGTCAATTACCCTGCGAGTCGGGTCGGTTCCGGTTACTACAAAATCAACTCAAACACTGCTTGTGAGCCATTTAAAAAGAAATGATTTAAAATATATTAAAAAAAGACAATTACCAGAGTCAAATTTTATTCTTGACAAGAAGTATGAACTGACAGAATGATGAATCTAACCCTATATCACACACACAAACTGTTCATTGATTACACTGCGAGTCGGGTCGGGTCAGGTAGGCTCCGGTTACTAAAATGGGCGGGGAAAAATGCCCAGGATCCCCTCCGTAGCGTACTACACGTCAGCCCATTGTATTTAGCAGGAGTAGCCTATCTTGCTCCGCTATAAGATCTTTGGTGACCAGGGCTAAGGACAGGGAAAAAGTGATTTTTTTTCTAAGTTTCTGCGCATTTGAGAACATTTTCATAAATCCCAGGAAATAATGCATTAAATTTTCATATGAGGCGATTTTTGACATCATGGCGTAAATCTCTATCTGAATATGTAAACATTTCACCATTAGGGTGTCATGTTTTCGAGGAGATGTGAAACGCAGACGAACAAATACATACACATCCAAGATCAGAGTTTTATAAGTATACTAGACTAAGTGGAACCCGTTGGGTCCCAGCATCACACGGGAGGGCTGGTCACCAACGCAATATTCCACCTCTCCACCAATTCCAATACTGCTCGCCAGTGGGGGGGCTGTCTGTTGCGCTAGTATGGGTGTTGCGGGCTGAAGGTACTGGTTTCCAGAGGGCTAGTATAGACATTGTGGGCCGTATGGATGCTTGGGCAGGCATCCAACTGTTGCAATGATTTTAAAAGCCAAGCCAAGGCAAACAATTGGGCTGCAGCTACCCGACAACCAAAATTCATTTTGTGAACACAAACTTGTTAAAAAAGGCGAGGCAAACAATTGGGCTGCAGACACCCGACAACCAAAATTCATCTTGTGAACACAAACTTGTTAAAAAAAGGCGAGGCAAACAATTGGGCTGCAGACACCCGACAACCAAAATTCATTTTGTGAACACAGACTTGTTAAAAAGGGCTGTAGCCACTTTACAGCCGCATCGAGGGGACTCACCGTGGAGTAGACATGCGTTCAGTGTTATTCGCAGCTCAGAGAGCCGTGACCGTGAGTAAACAGGTCCTTTTCACAACGGCAGGCAGTGACTAGTGGAGTACCGCAAGGTCAGTTCTGGGACCCCAGCTATTTACGATATATATTAATGATTTGGATGAGGGAATTGAATGCAACATCTCCAAGTTTGCGGTTGACACGAAGCTGGGGGGCAGTGCTAGCTGTGAGGAGGATGCTAGGAGGCTGCAAGGTGACTTGGATAGGCTGGGTGAGTGGGCAAATGCATGGCAGATGCAGTATAATGTGGATAAATGTGAGGTTATCCACTTTGGTGGCAAAAACAGGAAAGTAGATTATTATCTGAATGGTGGCCGACGGACCCGATCCCTGGACGCCAGGCTGACCGGCGGTGAGGCTCTGACGCTGCAGATGGAGGCGATGGACCGGGCGTGCTGACACTGCGGGCCCGGAGAAGCTTGGCACCCCTGCTAAAAAACGAACATACTCCTCCTCTCCCAACGCAATATTCACCACTCACCCAGACGAGGTGTCGAGGCGATGTATGTAGTGAAAATGGTGGTGATCTGATCCCGCCTGGGCCCACTGCGCACGCGCGGGGAGACGGCGTCATTTTATGTCCCTATCGCGTCACCGGCCACCCCAACTGCGCAGGCGCGGATGGTTGCAAATATATTTTTCCCCCCCAAATCATCCCGCGGTCCGGATTTCCCGAAATAATTTCATTTCCCTAAAATTACCTGAAGACAACCAGAATTTCCTGAATTTCAGGTAATTTCCTTCAAAGTGCAAACACTGTATCTAACACTCAAAACTTTAAATCAAGCCACAATAAATACAATAAAACAACGGCAACATTTAAAACACACTTCAAACTGTAAATCGACAAATTTTTAACAATTCCAATATATATATTTTTTACACACAGTTAACCAACTATCTAATATATACTCTTTTATTAATGTACAATCGCCAGTGCCCTCAATGTGTAAGCCCGGAATAGAAATACAAGATCTAAATGCAATAGCCAGTCCTTCAATATGAAGCCTTGAATTTGGTAAAATTTGAATTGAAGAATTTAGACCTTTACTTTCTTAATTACCGTACCCCACTATTTTAGCTCCCTTCCCACGAATTCATGTAATTATAATAGACGCGTCTTTAATTTCAATCAATCCTCAGTGTTGTTCCCGAGTATTTCCTTCAGCCAATTATACTCCAACACTGGGTTCCCAGCACCGTTACGGAGTCCTCATCCAAATTCTAGGTACTAACACAGGCGGGGCCTTGAACATCCTAGGCTTGTTCCTTCCAAACTGCTAGATACTCGGCTTCAGCGCATGTCCGCTTTGTGCTGGCATTCGATGCCGATCTTTAAAGTGCCTTTTCAATCGCACCCTCAGCAACGATACAGTACTTCCCTTCTTTGTACTGTTCCCTACTCAGCCTGTCTCTTAAGATACCGCAGCCAATTCAGATATCCCAGCCTTCAACCCCTGAAATCTTTCTTTGGTGTCAGGCCAACTCTGATACCCGACTGCAACAGCTGTTGACTAACTAGGTGCGGGGTCTCAAACCCTCTAGAGAAAAGCCTTGTGAGCCTAACTCCCACCACACCTCAGGCAAGAACTCTCTCTCTCCCTACCCTCAATGCTTGCTAGACTACTGTTCAAGTCAAGTCCAGAGAGTTTATTGCCATGTGTCCCAGAGAGGACAATGAAATCCTTTCTTACAGCAGCACAACAGAATATTGTAAGCATAAATACAGAACAGTTCAGTGTGTCAATATAGCATAGACCATATATAATAGGCAATAGACAATAGACAATAGGTGCAGCAGTAGGCCATTCGGCCCTTTGATCCAGCACCGCCATTCAATGTGATCATGGCTGATCATCCCCAATCAGTACCTCGTCCCTGCCTTCTCCCCATATCCCCTGACTCCGCTATTTTTAAGAGCCCTATCTAGATCTCTCTTGAAAGCATCTAGAGAACCCGCCTCCACTGCCCTCTGAGGCAGATAATTCCACAGACTCACCACTCTCTGTGAGAAAAAGTGTTTCCTCGTCTCCGTTCTAAATGGCTTACTCCTTATTCTTAAACTGTTGCCCCTGGTTCTGGACTCCCCCAACTTTGGGAACATGTTTCCTGCCTCTAGCGTGTCCAAACCCTTAACAATCTTATATGTTTCAATGAGATCTCCTCTCATCCTTCTAAACTCCAGAATGCACAAGCCCAGCTGCTCCATTCTCTCAGCATATGACAGTCTCGCCATCCTGGGAATTAAGATTAAGATTCAGATTCAGATTCAGATTCAGTTTCAACTTTAATTGTCATTGTCAGTGTACAGTACAGAGACAACGAAATGCAGTTTACAATTAACATTGTAAACCTACGCTGCACTCCCTCAATAGCAAGAATGTTCTTCCTCAAATTAGGGGATCAAAACTGCACACAATACTCCAGGTGTGGTCTCACTAGGGTTCTGTACAACTGCAGAAGGACCTCTTTGCTCCTATATTCGATTACGCTTGTTATAAAGGCCAACATGCCATATAACAAACCATATAACCATATAACAATTACAGCACGGAAACAGGCCATCTCGACCCTTCTAGTCCGTGCCGAACACATAATCTCCCCTAGTCCCATATACCTGCGCTCAGACCATAACCCTCCATTCCCTTCCCATCCATATAACTATCCAATTTATTTTTAAATGATAAAAACGAACCTGCCTCCACCACATTCACTGGAAGCTCATTCCACACAGCTACCACTCTCTGAGTAAAGAAGTTCCCCCTCATGTTACCCCTAAACTTCAGTCCCTTAATTCTCAAGTCATGTCCCCTTGTTTGAATCTTCCCTACTCTCAGTGGGAAAAGCTTTTCCACGTCAACTCTGTCTATCCCTCTCATCATTTTAAAAACCTCTATCAAGTCCCCCTTAACCTTCTGCGCTCCAAAGAATAAAGCCCTAACTTGTTCAACCTCTCTCTGTAACTTAGTTGCTGAAACCCAGGCAACATTCTAGTAAATCTCCTCTGTACTCTCTCTATTTTGTTGACATCCGTCCTATAATTAGGCGACCAAAATTGTACACCATACTCCAGAATTGGCCTCACCAATGCCTTGTACAATTTTAACATTACATCCCAACTTCTATACTCAATGCTCTGATTTATAAAGGCCAGCACACCAAAAGCTTTCTTTACCACCCTATCTACATGAGATTCCACTTTCAGGGAACTGTGCACAGTTATTCCCAGATCCCTCTGTTCACCTACATTCTTCAATTCCCTACCATTTACCATGTACGTCCTATTTTGATTTGTCTTGCCAAGATGTAGCACCTCACACTTATCAGCATTAAACTCCATCTGCCATCTTTCAGCCCACTCTTCCAACTGGCATAAATCTCTCTGTAGACTTTGAAACTCTACTTCTTTACCCGCAACCCCACATATCTTAGTATCATCTGCATACTTACTAATCCAATTTACCACACCATCATCCAGATCATTGATGTACATGACAAACAACAGTGGACCCAACACAGATCCCTGTGGCACCCCACTCGTCACTGGCCTCCAACCTGACAAACAACCATTCACCATTACTCTCTGGCATCTCCCATTCAGCCACTGTTGAATCCATCTTGCTACTCCACCATTAATACCCAACCATTGAACCTTCTTAACCAACCTTCCATGAGGAACCTTGTCAAAGGCCTTACTGAAGTCCATATACACAACATCCACTGCTTTACCCTCATCAATTTCCCGAGTAACATCTTCAAAAAATTCAAGAAGATTAGTTAAACATGACCTTCCAGGCACAAATCCATGTTGACTGTTCCTAATCAGACCCTGTTTATCCAGATGCTTATATATATTATCTCTAAGTATTCTTTCCATTAATTTGCTCACCACTGACGTCAAACTAACAGGTCTATAATTGCTAGGTTTACTCTTAGACCCCTTTTTAAACAATGGAACAACATGCGCAGTACGCCAATCCTCCGGCACTATTCCCGTTTCTAATGACATTTGAAATATTTCTGCCATAGCCCCTGCTATTTCTACACTAACTTCCCTCAATGTCCTAGGGAATATCCTGTCCGGACCTGGAGACTTATCCACTTTTATATTTCTCAAAAGTGTCAGTACTTCCTCTTCTTTGATCCTCATAGTTTCCATAGCTACTCTACTTGTTTCCCTTACCTCACATAATTCAATATCCTTCTCCTTGGTGAATACCGAAGAAAATGCCATTCGCTTTCTTCACTGCCTGCTGTATCTGCATGCTTACTTTCATAGACTGATGTACAGGGACCCCCAGATCCCGTTGTACTTCCCCTTTTCCCAACATGATGACATTTAGATAGTAATCTGCCTTCCTGTTTTTGCCAACAAAGTGGATAACCTCACATTTACCGCATTAAACTTCATCTGCCATGCTTCTGCCCACTCCCCCAACCTGTCCAAGTCACCCTGCATTCTCATAGCATCCTCCTCACAGTTCACACTGCCACCCAGCTTTGTGTCATCTGCAAATTTGCTAATGTTACTTTGAAATCCTTCATCCAAATCATTGATGTATATTGTAAATAGCTGCGGTCCCAGCACCGATCCTTGCGGTACCCCACTAGACACTGCCTGCCATTCTGAAAGGAACCCGTTAATCCCTACTCTATGTTTCCTGTCTGCCAACCACTTCTCCCTCCAAGTCAGCACTCTACCCCCAATACCATGTGCCCTAATTTTGTCCACTAATCTTCTATGTGGGACCTTATCATGTGCTTTCTGAAAGTCCAGGTACACTACATCCACTGGCTCTCCCTTGTCCATTTTCCTAGTTACATCTTCAAAAAATTCCAGAAGATTAGTCAAGCATGATTTTCCCTTCGTAAATCCATGCTGACTTGGACCGATCCTGTAATTGCTATCCAAATGTTCGGCTATCTCATCTTTTATAATTGACTCCAGCATCTTCCCCACCACCAATGTCAGGCTAAATGGTCTATAATTCCCTGTTTTCTCTCTCCCCCCTTTCTTAAAAAGTGGGATAACATTAGCTACCCTCCAATCCACAGGAAGCGATCCTGAGTCTATAGAACTTTGGAAAATTATCACCAATGCATCCATGATTTCTAGAGCCACTTCCTTAAGTACCCTGGAATGCAGACCATCAGGCCCTGGGGATTTATCAGCCTTCAGTCCCATCAGTCTATCCAACGCCTTATGTCGATTTCCTTCAGTTCCTCCGTTTCCCCAGATCCTCTGGCCACTACTATATACACATAAATAAACAGATAAAGAGCAATAGGCTGTTATAGTTCAGAATTTGTTTGATGGCGAGTTTAGTAGCCTGATGGCTGTGGGGAATACGCTGTTCCTGAACTGGATGTACCAGATTTCAGGCTCATGTACCTTCCACCTGATGACAGCGGAGAGATGAGTGTGTGGCCAGGATGGTGTGGGTCCTTGATGATATTGGCAGCCTTTTTAAGGCAGCGACTGCGATAGATCCCTTCAATGGTGGGGAGGTCAGAGCAGATGATGGATTGGGCTGTTGTCACAACTTTCTGCATTCTTTTCCGATCCTGGACGCTCAAGTTGCCGAACCAAGCCACGATGCAACCAGTCAGCATTCTCTCTACATGTGCACCTGTGGAAGTTCGAGAGTGTCCTCTTTGACATACCGACTCTCTGTAATCTTCTCAGGAAGTAGAGGTGCTGATGTGCTTTATTAATAATTGCATGAGTGTGCTGGAACCAGGAAAGATCTTCGGAAATATGCACGCCCAGGAATTTGAAGTTCTTGACCCTATCCACCATTGTCCCGTTGATATAAACAGGATTGTGGGTCCCTATCCTACCCCTTCCAAAGTCCACACCAGTTCCTTGGTTTTGTTGGTGTTGACAGCCAGGTTATTGTGCTGGCACAATTTGGTCAATCGGTCGATCTCACTTCTATACTCTGACTCATCACCATCAGTGATTCCTCCCACAACAGTGGTGTCGTCGGCGAACTTGATGATGGAGTTCGCACTATGTCCGGCTACACAGTCCAAAGCAAGCGCTGTCTGCGGAGGGCGCTCAGCATCGCCAAGGACTGCTCTCACCCCAACCATGGACTGTTTACCCTCCTACCATCCGGGAGGCGCTACAGGTCTCTCCGTTGCCGAACCAGCAGGTCGAGGAACAGCTTCTTTCCAGCGGCTGTCACTCTACTAAACAACGTACCTCGGTGACTGCCAATCACCCCCCCCCCCCCCCCCCCCCCCCCCCCCCCCCCCGGACACTTATTATTTATTTTTTATTCAAATCGTTTGCTATGTCGCTCTTCAAGGGAGATGCTAAATGCATTTCGTTGTCTCTGTACTGTACACTGACAATGACAATTAAAATTGAATCTGAATCTGAATCTGAATCTGATAAGTATAGAGTGAGTACAGCAGGGGGCTGAGCACGCAGCCTTGAGGTGCTCCCGTGCTGATTGTTATCGAGGATGACACATTTCCGTCAATACGGACAAACTGGTCTGTGGATGTGGAAGTTGAGGATCCAATTGCAGAAGGATGCGCAGAGACCCAGATCTGAGAGCTTGGTAACCAGCTTGGAGGGGATGATGGTGTTAAACGCCGAGCTGTAGTCAATAAATATCAGCCTGACATATGAGTTTTTGTTGTGCAAGTGGTCCAGAGCAGAGTTGAGAGCCAGTGAGATCGCATCCACCGTTGATCTGCTGTGGCGGTAAGCGAACTGCAGTGGGTCGAGGTTCTTGTTGAGGTAGTTGATGTGCGCCATAATCAACCTCTCAAAGCACGTTTCGTGGATTTCGTTGGGAACCCCAACACAAACACGCGAATGATCGT
Source organism: Leucoraja erinaceus (assembly GCF_028641065.1). NCBI lineage: Eukaryota > Metazoa > Chordata > Chondrichthyes > Rajiformes > Rajidae > Leucoraja > Leucoraja erinaceus. The sequence goes on along the minus strand of NC_073379.1, from coordinate 74,970,763 downwards.
TTTGTCCCGATCAGCGAAGGGAAAAGAGATACGAAAACTGCACCGTGGTGCCGATTTCTCCCCTCGCAATCTGGAACGACTCAACTCCCTGATCGCAAACTGCTGTCTGGGGCTCCGCTGAGATCCCGGACGAGCCCCCAATGTAATTATGCTCTCTACAGCTTACCCCCTTAGTCTAGTTCAGTAAAACACTGTGTCAAGCACTGGATCAACTAATTCTTTATAATTAACACACACAAACTTTCTATACGATACCTAACCAACACCCCGGGTCCGATCCTTGTCTCTACTCATCCAAGCCCTTCAGCCTTGTGCGAATAGACGCCTCCACACAGTCACACAGTCCTGAGTGTATTCCCAGAAGATCGAACTCAATCCATGTGGTGTCCTCTGTTTTTTGGGTATCAGACCCGTGGCGAGAAACTATATGGTGGGGTAGGAACCCCTACAAGCTGATCACAAATATAGATCAATACATTTATTGATAGTTCTTTAACCCAATCACAAAGTACCCCATTACATTGTTTCTACAGAAAGTTCTAGTTGGAAGACAGTTTACTAAAGTAAAGAAACATTTGCCCAGGTAGTATAAACAATTTGAACAAGGCTCCATACTTTAACCAATCACAAGATAACAGCAAAAACACTCTGCAACATAATTAACAATACTTTACAACACCCCATCCTATGACCAATCCTAATCACGCATTTGCAATCCTGCTCAGCTCTTTTGGCAAAATCCTCATACATATTAACAATAAGATGTACATTGGACCTCACCTTATCCTCAACTTCCTCCCAGGGTCCAGACACATTGGAGCCATGACTCATAGCCCTGCAACCTTTTACAGAAAGAGGACAAGGAGGCTTTGCAAATACAGAGATTATCCATATTGTAACATGTTTTACTTGTCCAATATTATCAATGGCACACCATTTTACCGGACGGCACGGTGGCACAGCGGTAGAGTTGCTGCCTTACAGCGAATGCAAAGAGAGACCCGGGTTTGATCCTGACTACGGATGCTGTCTGTGCGGAGTTTGTACATTTTCCCCGTGACCTGCGTGGGTTTTCTCCGAGATCTTAGGTTTCCTCCCACACTCCAAAGATGTACAGGTATGTAGGTTAATTGGTTTGGTAAATGTATCAATTGTCCCTAGTGGGTATAGAGTGTTAATGTTAAGCTGATTTTTTTTCCTGGACAGCATTGACCATATTGAATGTTGTTCGAGCTGCACCAGGCGAGTGAAGAATATTCTAATTTGTTGCTAACTTGAGACTTTGACTTTTTGAATGGTTTGGTGATTTTAGGAGGTTAGTCCCCCTACACATTAACGGCGAGTGTGTGGAGAGGGTCAACACCTTCCGGTTTCTCGGCGTCCATATCGCTGCTGACATCTCCTGGACGGACAACACGACGGCGGTCATCTGACTCCCAGCGGATGTCCTGTACAACCTGTAAACTGCTAGTTTGTTTTTGCATTACAGCATGGTACCTGCAGGCATGGGTTTGTGCGTGGGTCATTGGTTGAGATCTTCCTCCCACCAAAGATCTTTTACAGGTATGCAGGTATGGGTTAATTGGTTTGGTAAATGTATCAATTGTCCCTAGTGGGTATAGAGTGTTAATGTTAAGCTGATTTTTTTTCCTGGACAGCATTGACCATATTGAATGTTGTTCGAGCTGCACCAGGCGAGTGAAGAATATTCTAATTTGTTGCTAACTTGAGACTTTGACTTTTTGAATGGTTTGGTGATTTTAGGAGGTTAGTCCCCCTACACATTAACGGCGAGTGTGTGGAGAGGGTCAACACCTTCCGGTTTCTCGGCGTCCATATCGCTGCTGACATCTCCTGGACGGACAACACGACGGCGGTCATCAAGAAGGCTCAGCAGCGGCTGCACTTCCTGAGGGTCCTCAGGAAGCACAACCTGGACTCTAACCTGCTGCTGACCTTCTACCGCTCGTCCATCGAGAGCCTGCTGACATACTGCATTACAGCATGGTATGGCAGCTGCACCATGGCAGACAGGGAGAGGCTTCAGAGGGTAACCAGGACAGCGCAGAGGATCATTGGTTGCCCCTCTCCCCTCCCTGATGGACATCTACACCTCCCGCTGCCTTAGCAGGGCAAAGAAGATCACCAAAGACAGCTCCCATCCTGCGTTTGGACTGTTCGACCTGCTGCCCTCTGGAAGGCGCTATAGGTGCATCAAATCCAGGACAAACAGACTCAGGAATAGCTGCTTCCCGAGAATTATATCTACCATAAATTCAAATCCACACATGCACTGACTACACCGCCCAACACGGACTTCCATCTGTATATATGTATATATGTATGTAGCGCCGTAGAATTTGTGCACCTATTCCCCCCCCCCCATCTCCCTTCTGTTTTGTTTTTCTGTTTCTTGTTTTTTGTGTAAAATTGTATGTATGCACTGAGTACGAGCAGCTTTCAGTTTCACTGTACATGTATAGTGACAATAAATGGCATATCTATCTATCTATCTATCTAGTCAATTACGGCAGGATATCCTGCACCTGACATACTGTTGTAACACCTTAGAATGTGGTAGACTCAGTGGAAGTTCTGTTCAGTGATCTCCCACTGAATGTTGATGGTGATGATAAAACCATTGAATGTCATGGATAGGTTGTTAGACTTCCTCCTGTTGGAGGCGGTCATTTTCAGCCTGCATTGTGAAAATGATGTGCTTATCAGCTTGAGCTTTTTTTTACATACCATTACTGAAAACCATCATAGACTCATGGAGTCATGTAGCACGGGAATGGGCTTTTCAGCCCAACTCGTCCATGCCGACCAAGATGCCGCAATTAAGCTAGTCCCATTTGCCTGTTTGGCTCATATCCCTCTAAATCTTTCATATCCATTGTGGGAGCTTGCACTTTAGTGATGGAATTAGTGTCTCTCAGAGAATGGATTGAAGTTCACTATGATTGCAATCTTGGAGCAGAGATCCCATGGGATAATAGTGCGGAGATGGAAGCCGGTTACGGAAACATCCTTGTAAAAATAAAAGTTGTATGGTAAAAATCTTCTCCTCATTTTCACAATTTTAATTTATTAACACAAACTGTTCCCCCCGCAACGTTGATTACACATCGAGTCGGGTCGGGTCGGGTCAGGTCTGGTTACGGAAATGGATGAAAAAAAGGCCCACGTTCTGTTCCGTTGCGTACTACGCGTCAGTCCATTGCATTTAGCATCTTAGTACTACACGTCAGTCCATTGCATTTAACATCATAGGATCTTTGGTACAAAGACATTTCTACAGTAGCTATGAACAGTGAGATGTCAGCCAGCTGCACAGCAATTTAACCCCTGCAGCTCTCATCCTTGATAACTGAGTTCAAAGGGCATCGGTCATTCTTATGTAGATATGGTAGCTTGTTTATCAGCAGGTAGACAATAATGCTGGAGTAACTCAGCTGGTGAGGCAGCATCTAGGGAGCAAAGGAATAGGCGACGTTTCGGGTCGAGACCCTTCTTCAGACTGATGTGGGGGGGGAGGGGTGGGAAAAAGAAAGGAAGAGGCGGAGGCAGTAGGCTGTGGGATAGCTGGAAAGGGGAGTGGAAGGAGGGAGAAAGCAAGGACTACCTGAAATTGGAGAAGTCAATGTTCATACCACTGGGGTGTAAATTACCTAAGCGAAATATGAGGTGCTGCTCCTCCAATTTGCAGTGGGACTCACTCTGGCCATGGAGGAGGGCCCGGATAGAAAGGTCAGATTCGGAATGTGAGGGGGAGTTGAAGCGCTGAGCCTCCGGGAGATCAGGTTGGGTATTGCGAACTGAGCGGAGGTGTTGGGCGAAGCGATTGCCAAGCCTGCGCGTCTCACCGATGTAGAGCAGTTGACACCTGGAACAGCGGATGCAATGGATGAGGTAGGAGGAATTGCAGGTGAACCTCTGTCTCACCTGGAAAGGCTGCTTGGGTCCTTGGATGGAGTCGAGGGGGGAGGTAAAACGACAAGTGTAGTATTTCCTGAGGTTGCAAGGGAAAGTACCAGGGGAGGGGGTGGTTTGGGTGGGAAGGAACAGATTGACCAGGGAGTTATGGAGGGAATGTTCTCTGCAGAAAGCCGAAAGTGGAGGAGATGGGAAGATATGGCCAGTGGTGGGATCTCGTTGGAGGTGACGAAAATGTCTGAGGATTATATGTTGTATGTGACGGCTGGTAGTATGGAAGGTGAGGAGAAGGGGGACTTGGTATGAATGGGGGGGATGGGGAGTGAGAGCGGAGCTACGGGATATAGATGAGACCCTGGTGAGAGCTTCATTTATAGTCGAAGAGGGAAACCCCCGTTCCCAAAAGAATGAGGACATCTCCGATGCCCTGGTTTGGAACACCTCATCCTGCGTGCAGATGCAGCATAGACGGAGGAATTGGGAGTAGGGGATAAAGTCTTACAGGAAGCAGGGTGGGAAGAAGTGTAGTCCAGATAACCATGGGAATCAGTGGGTCTTTAGTAGATGTTGGTCAGTAGTCTGTTACCTGCGATGGAGATGGTGAGGTCTAGAAATGGTAGGAAGATGTCGGATATGGTCCAGATGAATTTGAGTGCCGGATGGAAGTTAGTGGTGAAATGGATGAAGTCAGTGAGTTCTGCACGGATGCAGGAGGTAGCACCAATACAGTCGTTAATGTAGCGGAGGTATAGTTCGGGGGTAGAGCCAAGGCACACTCAAACAAGGATAGTTCGACGTACCCCACAAAGAGGCTGGCATAGCTGGGGCCCCTGCACGTGCCCATAGCTACGTCTTGGATTTGGAGGAAATGGGAGATCAAAAGAAAGGTTGTTGAGGGCAAGGACCAGCTCTGCTAGGCGGAGGAGAGTATTAGTAGATGGGGATTGGTTGGTTCTGTAAACGAGGAAGAAACGGTGGGCTTTAAGACCCTCCTGATGAGGGATGGAGTGACTGGACATCCATGGGGAAGATGAGGGAGTGGGGGCCTGGAAAACAGAAGTCCTGAATGAGACGAAGAGCGCGTGAGGTGTTTTGGACATAGGTAGGGAGGGATTTGACCAGGGGGGATAGGATGGATTCGAGGTATGTGGAAATACGTTTGGTCGGACACGAACAAGCAGAAACAATGGGTCTGCCAGGACAGTCAGGTTTGTGTATTTTGGGGAGAAAATAAAATCGGGCTGTGCGGGGCTGGGGAACGATGAGGTTGGAGGTTTGGGAGGGCAGGGAGCCGGAAGCGATGAAGCCATTGATGGTGCTTGAGATAATACCCTGGTGCTCGTCTGTGGGGTCATGGTCCAAGGATAAGTAGGACGAGGTGTCTGAGAGTCTGAGAGTCTCCCGGTTGGAGGCCACCAGCTCCGCCATTAGGCCTCAGCGCAGACGGAGACGGGGGATACGACACGAAGAGTCGCACCCCCCCCCCCCGAAGGAAGAGACTGAAACAAGTTTCTCCCACCCCCCCCCACACATACACAAACTAACAACTCAAATTAACTAACTAAACCAGGACAAGAAAACAACAAAAAAAGAAAGAACAGACGGACTGCAGGCGAGCCGCAGCTGCTAAGGCAGCGCCGCCACTTCCGAGTGCCACTTTTTACGAGTGTCACTTCATGTCTGGTGACGGAGAGGTCTATAAGAAGTCCAGATACGACCTTGACAAGGCCATCAAAAAGGCCAAAAGGGACTTCCGCTCAAAGCTGGAGGATGGGGCAGATGTTCGGCAACTGTGGCAAGGCTTGAATGCCATCATCTACAAGGCGAAATCAGGAGGCAGCTTAAGCGACAGCGAAGCATCACTCCCTGACAAGCTCAATGCATTCTACGCATGCTTTGATAGGGGGAAAACTGATGTGCCTTCCCGAGCCCCCATATGCCCTGATGGCATTACTGTCACAGTCACAGAGGCCGATGTCAGAAGATCCTTCAGGGGGATGAACCCTCGGAAAGCACCTGGACCTGATGGTATATCCGGTCGAGTTCTCAAAACCTGTGCAGACCAACAGGCTGGGGTTTTTGTGGACATTTTCAATCTCTCACTGCTGAGGTCTGAGGTTCCCTCCTGCTTTAAGAGGGAATCAATAATACCAGTGCTCAAGAAGAGTAAGGTGACGTGCCTCAATGACTATCGACCAGTGGCACTAACATCCATGATGATGAAGTGCTTTGAGAGGTTGGTTATGGGGCATATCAACTACTACCTCAATAAGAGCCTCGACCCACTCCAGTTCGCCTACCGTCACAATAGGTCCACGGAGGATGCGATCTCACTGGCTCTCCACTCCGCACTGGACCACTTGGACAATAAAAACACTTACGTCAGGCTGTTGTTTATAGACTGTTCAATACCATCATCCATGCGGCCGTGAGTAAAGGGGTCACAGTGGGGGGAATGTTTTTGCAGGTTGAGCCCTTGGTGACCACTGCGCAGCGGGTGGTCCTGTCCAATGTCCCACCCTGCATCACAAATGAGGCCCTCCTTCCCCACCTTCACACCCTGGGGAAGGTACTCACGGACATCACCCCGATATCCCAGGGGTTCCGCAGGAAGGAGCTGCGGCACGTTCTTTCCCTCCGGCGCCAGCTGTCAATGATGCTGGACCAGGAGGAGGTAGTTGATGGGCGCTTCTGTGTCCAGCAGGATGGGCGTGACTTTACCGTCTTCTGGACATCGGAGCGCCCAAGGTGCCATGCCTGTAAGGAAGTGGGGCATATTCGGAGGAATTGCCCCAAATCCCGGGCGGGGGCCTCCGCCTCCAGTGCCACTAACCCCCCTCTCCCCCCTGCTCCCACCCCCCATGTAGTTGAGGCAGCGAACCCTGGGGTTGCGCAGAGTGTGGGTGGGGGTGGGGAGGTTCAAAAGAAGGGGGGCAAGGTGGCAAAGAAGGTGAAGCACCTGGGGAACAAAAACCCCAAGGACAAGAGCAATCCACCCATCCCTTCACCTCCCATTAGGGAGTCCGCAAGCCCCATAATCCAGCCGGGGGCAGTGGGGATCCGGCGGGAGGAGGGGGAGCCACAGAAAAAGGCTGCTAAGGCGACACCAGAGTCTGTGAGCTCCTCCCCTGTGAAGAAAAGGAGGAGGAATCTCTCTGGGGAGGAGCAGAAGGGGGACGAACGGGAATCCTCCAGGGTGGAGGGGAGTACTGTGGTGGAGGAAGACTCCCACCCTCTGGTTCAGGCCCCGGTCCCATATTCTGGAGGGGATTCTGAGGAGGGTGGTGATGGGGACCACTCCGGTGCTATGGAGCAGGGGGAGATTCCTGTTGGGGAGGGAGTCCCGCATCAGGCACCTGAGGAAGCCCAGAAGCAACCCACCCAGGACGAGGGGCAGAGCACATCTCTGGAGTTAGAGACTGTAGATGGAGAAGCGGTTGGGGAACCCAGCCCTTCTCTGCCTCAGGATCTGGCTCCAGAGGGACTCCCTGAATCTGATGCACCAGAGGCCTCTCTGGGCCCAACTGGGGGAGGGATAGTCACCCCCACTGCCGATGGTCTTGAATCCCCGGGTACATCTGAGGAAGGCCCCTCTACCACTGATCCCAGGGTTGGGGCTGAGGTGGAGGAGAGACCAGCGGGTGGGGCAGAAGCACAGGGTGAGGCGGGTGTTTTAAGCACAGGTGTGTCCGGAGTTGGGGATGGTGACTCCATCTGCAGTGAGCAGGTGGAAGGGGACTCCTCGGGCAATGAGTCAATGGATGTTCTCGCTCCCCCTGACACCACTCCACTCATTTCAGTGGAGGAGATCCGCGAGTTCATCACGGCCACCGAAGGAGCCCAACATCGGCCCAGACTGGCCTCCCTCCGGTGGCCGAACATGAAAGGGCTCACTAGCTCGCTGAAACTCATCCTCAAAAAGAGGGTGAGGGGCAAGGGGTCAAAGGGGGTGAAGGGGAACGAACGGCGTCAGCTCAGGTCCTTTTTGGACGACCTGGAGAAGGACGCCAAGGCCGAGAGCAGTGTCGTTCCTGCTGAGGGTAGAGGGAGCCGTAGAGCGTCCCTTGTAGCCAAGATCCGGAAGGTAAAACCTACCGCCAATCCACCTAGGGTCCGGAGGGGGAGGAGCAGCTCTGCTGGCAGCGCCCAGGGGACTGGTGAGGGGATCTAGTGTACTCCTGACATGGCGATCACCATAGCCAGTTATAACATAAATGGCAGCAGGAGGCCTCTCCGCAGGTTTAACCATCTCTCAACCCTGAGGGATGGGAGATATGCGGTGAGCTTCCTGCAGGAAACCCACACCACCCCAGGGGACAAGTCCACTTGGCTCCTGGAGTGGGGTGGCGAGGTCTTCATGAGCCACCTCAGCTCCATTTCCAGTGGGGTGGCCATTTTGTTGGCCCCGAATTTCCGGCCTGAGATCCTAAAGGTCCAGGAACTGGTGCCAGGCCGCTGGCTTCACTTGGCCGTGCGCCTGGATGGCGTGCCGTTGCATTTTGTCAACGTGTACGCCCCCAAGCCCGCCGTGTTGCAGATGCGCCTGTTCCGGGAGGTGTCTACGCTGCTGAGCTCCATCGACCCTGGTGACTGCGTGATCCTCGGGGGGGATTTCAACTGTACCCTTGAGGAAGGCGACCGTTCTGGTCTCCAGCGTGGTCAGGAGTCGGTGAAGAAGTTGAAGGAGCTCGTGGGCTCCTTTGACTTGGTAGACACCTGGAGGAACCTCCACCCCGACTCTAGGGCCTTCTCCAGGAGGTCAGAGGGGGGTGGGTCTCGCATCGACCGCCTGTACATTTCTAGGGCGTACGTCTCCCGCGTCTCGGCGGCCTCCATGCTGCCGGTGCCGTGCTCGGACCATCACCTGGTGTGGGCGGAGTTTAACCCGCTGCGCACGAGGGGAGGGTCCGCGTACTGGCATTTTAACAACCGGCTGCTGGAGGATCGCCGCTTCCGGGACTCGTTTGCGAGGTTCTGGAATACATGGAAGAGGAAGCGGGGAGGATTTCACTCCCTGCGGCTATGGTGGGATGTGGGCAAGGCCCACATCCGGAGTTTCTGTCAGGAGTACACTAGAGGGTCGACCAAGAGACGCGATTCCAAGATCAGACAGCTCGGGAGCGAGCTGCTCGATTTGGATTCGCGTCTAAGTCAGACTGTCGGGGACACGATCCTCTGGAGGGAATACCAGGAGAAGAAGGACGCGCTGAAGGAGCTACAGTTGGAGCAATCTCGAGGCGCGTACGTGAGGTCGCGGATCCAATTGCTCCACGATTTGGACCGCGGTTCACCCTTCTTCTACTCGCTGGAGAAGTGGTGGGGAGTCCGTCAGCAGTTAGTGGAGCTGCTCGCTGATGATGACTCCTCCGTCACTGAACCAGAGGACATTAACGCAGCAGTTCGTTCCTTTTATGGGACCTTGTTCTCACCAGATAGCTCTGGCGGGGACGAGTGCAGTGATCTGTGGGAAGGTCTAGCCACGGTCGACCCGGAGGATGCCGAGCGTCTGGATGCCCCCCTGACACTGGATGAACTCCATCAGATCCGAAGGGGCAAATCCCCTGGCCTAGACGGACTGACAGCAGAGTTCCTCCGCACTTTCTGGGGGATCCTGGGGGAGGACTACACCATGGTACTGAGGGAGAGCCTGGCGACCGGAGAGATGCCCCTGTCTTGGCGAAGGGCTGTCGTGGTCCTTCTGCCCAAGAAGGGCGATCTCCGTCGTCTAAAAAACTGGCGCCCAGTCTCCCTCCTCTGTACCGACTACAAGGTTTTTGCCAAGGCAATGGCAAACCGTCTGGGCCCAGTGCTGGCTCAAGTGATCCACCCTGACCAGTCTTACACGGTCCCAGGCCGGTCCATCCAGGATAATATCCATCTGGTCCGGGACCTGGTCTACCTGGCTCAGGAGACCGGTGTACCCACTGCCTTTCTCTCCCTCGACCAGGAGAAGGCTTTTGACAGGGTGGATCACGAGTACCTGTTGAGGACTCTGCGGGCGTTTGGGTTCGGACCGCACTTTGTGTCCCGGATCCGACTTTTATACGCCACCGCAGAGTTCCTCGTGAAAGTCAATGGATCCTTGACGGCCCCCATTCCCTTCCACAGAGGAGTACGTCAGGGATGCCCCATGTCTGGCCAACTGTACGCCATCTGCATGGAGCCATTCCTTAGTCTGCTTCGGAGGAGGTTGACAGGCATGGTTCTACGCGAGCCGGACATGGAGGTGGTCCTCTCGGTCTACGCCGATGACGTGCTCCTCATGGTCACCGACCCCGTCGACCTGCAGAGGATGCGTGAGTGCCAACGAGTCTTCTCGGCCGCCTCCTCTGCCAGGATCAACTGGGGGAAATGTTCTGGACTCTTGGTGGGTCCCTGGCAGGTGGACTCCCTCCCGGAAGAGATGAGGTCTTTCACGTGGAGTACCACACACCTCCTCTACCTGGGAGTCTACCTGAGTCCCGGTGCGGAGACCTGGCTGGCGAACTGGCAGGAGCTGGAGGTGAAAGTCGTCACCCGGCTGGGACGCTGGGCGGGTCTCCTCAGAGTGCTTTCCTACCGGGGCAGGGTGTTGGTCATTAACCAACTTGTGGCCTCCATGCTCTGGTACAGATTGACCACATTGGTCCCATCAGCCACCTTTGCTGGGATCATCCAGAAGAAGTTGGTGGACTTCTTCTGGGGCAACGGAAAGCACTGGGTCTCAGCAGCGGTCCTGAGTCTCCCGATCGAGGAGGGCGGTCAGTCGCTGGTGTGCATTCGCACCAAGTTGGCGGCTCTCCGCCTCAGGACCTTGCAGAGATACCTGTACTCAGGGCATCCTCCCAGGTGGCACATGCTGGCAACGCACTTTTTCCAACGGAGCCGCTGCCTTCAACGAGGTACGCGGATCCCGATGGTGGGGGTCAGCCGTGCGGTCCTGATGGGGATGCCTAGCTTCTACAGGGACTTGTTGAGAGTCTGGAACCTGGTTGCCATTGACCGGGCCCCACCTCCGCCGGCGGAGGGTGACGGCCCGGGCGTGAGAGCAGCCGGTCCTTGTCCCACCCCACCGGGTGACCGGGGGGCTCAAACGTGTGGAGTACTTGCGGTTGAGCAAGCCCCCGCTCAGCCGGAAGTACTGATCGGACCCAGGCGCCGTAATCCATCCCGGGAGCCGGTCCCACACAATTTGAGCCGCCTTTCCTCGACACCCTTCGTCTCCCTCCAAGACGCAGGGAGGCGTGTCCTGTACAGGCTCCTCCTCCACACCCTGCACTTCCTCGCCCTGGTCCACCGTCCGGACACCAAGTGGCGGTCAGTGTTGCCTTCCGGTCATGAGGGGGGCCCCCGGTGGGGGTCCCTCTACGCAGGGATTCTCCCCCTCTACATTGGGGACCTGGGGTGGAGGGTATTGCACCGAGGAGTTCCCTGCAACCTGTTTCTCTCGCGGTTCACAGACTCGCCAGCCGCCTGCCACTTTTGCGGGCTGGAAGAGTCTGTGTACCACGTGTACATGGCGTGCGTGAGGCTGCAGCCACTGTTTGAATATCTAAAGGGGCTGCTCCTTGCCTTCTGGCTGCATTTTTCACCCACCATCCTCATCTTTGGACACCCTGTGCGTAGGGGAGAGGGTAGGGCTGAAGATGTCCTGGTTGGGTTGCTCCTGGGCCTGGCCAAGATGGCCATCCGCGAGTCACGGCGCCAGGCGGCGGAGGGCTCTACCCGGGCCAGCTGCCTGCCCCTTTTCCGGGGTTACGTCCGTGCCCGGGTGGGATTAGAAAGGGAATACGCCCTGTCTGTGGGCACCCTGAGGGAGTTTCGGGACCGCTGGGCTCCGCAGGGTGTTGAATGTATCCTCAATAAGGATTGTATCATAATTGTATAATAGTTTATTATGGATATATGTTTGTATTGTATTTATGGTGGTGGGTTCTGGCTTGTTTTATTGTAGTGTAAATATTATTTTTTAATAATTGAAAAAAAAAAAAAAAAACTGGTTACAAAACTCACGAAACTGGGTAGCTGCGCATCCCTCTGCGATTGGATCCTCGACTTCCTCATCCAGAGACCACAGTCTGCTCGAATTGGCAGAAACATTTCATCCTCAGGCTGCGTGCTCAGCCTCTTGCTCTACTCACTCTATATACCTGACTGTGTAGCCGGATGTAGTGCAAACTCCATTTTCAAGTACGCTGACGACACCACCGTTGTGGGATGAATTACAGAGTCAGAGTATAGAAGTGAGATCGACCGACTGACCAAATGGTGCCAGCACAACAACCTGGCTCTCAATATCAGCAAAACCAAAGAACTGATTGTGGACTTTGGAAGAGGAAGGTTGAGGACCCACAATCCTGTTTACATCAATGGGACAATGGTGGAGAGAGTCAAAAACTTCAAATTCCTGGGCGTGCATATTTCCGACGCTCTTTCCTGAACCCAGCACACTGATGGAATCATAAAGAAAGCACATCAGCGCCTCTACTTCCTGAGAAGATTACGAAGATTCGGTATGTCAAAGAGGATTCTCTTGAACTACTACAGGTGCACAGTAGAGAGCATACTTACTGGTTGCATCGTGGCCTGGTTAAGCAACTTGAACGTCCAGGACCAGTAAAGACTGCAAAACGTGTGTACACTGCCCAGTCAATCATCGGCTCTGACTTCCCCCACTGTCAAAGGGATCTATCGTAGTCGCTGCCTCAAAGAGGCAGCCAACATCAGCAAATACCCACACCATCCTGGCCACACACTCATATCACCACTGCCATCGGGAAGAAGGTGCAGGAGCCTGAGAACTGTAACGGCCAGGTTCAGGAACAGCTTTTTCCCTACAGCCATCAGGCTATTTTATATCGGTCACGTTAGTGACTACGTAAAGAGCCCGCCAGCCAGCATGGGCGTCAATATGTCGACGCATGGCATGGGAATTGGAGCAGTTCGAAACTGTTCTGGCAGATAAGCCAAATTTGTCTTCAGGAACGGGCCGCTGGGGTCAGTGGGGCCGGAGTAGCTGACGGGCGCAGCCTGTGCGGTTGCCACCATTGGAGTTCCAAACGGGAGCAGGCGGCCAGATTTGGAAGCCGCCGTAGAGGCTCCATAAGGAGTTGGTGGGCGGCTGCCGGTGGTTTAAAAATAGCAGCGGCCAAACAGCGACCGCTGCAAAAAATTGGTAGCAGCCGGTGGTTTTAAAAATAGCCGTGGCAGGGTTGCAGTATTTCTCCCACTGTCGTGGGGAGTATCGGAAAGTGGTGACTCCGATTATGATGCCGGCTCATCCAAGTTATATGAGGGCCAGAGGCCTGGGGTAGGGTTGCGCTCTATTTCCTCCCTTGAAATACTCCGTTGAGGCTCCAGAAGGGAGCAAGGACTCGGAGTCACTAACAGGTCAAACTGTCTGGTAAGTACAATAAATAATGATGATTTATACTGACAGCGGAGGACTGCGGCAGTGCGGTAAGCCGACGGCCACTTCGGAGTCGCTGGCAGTGCCGATCTGCACAGCTAGTTCCAATTCGGCTCTTCGAGGGAGCAGCTTGGCAACCCCGAGTCGGGGCAAAGCCAAAGCCAAGTCTGTGAGCCAAGTCCTATCGGACGATTCAGGACAAGAGGATTCTGTCCCCACATCTATGACAAAGGTGATTGGCCGTTGGTCTCAATTGAAACATCTGATGGATCAGATGGTGGCTCAAAATATGCTCCAGGTTACGGAGGCATGCACAAGCAGTTTCAGTCATACGCCTGTGGTAACACCTGGTTTAGGGTTGCAATATTCCTCCCACTCGGATGAAGGGAGTGTCGGAGATGGTGCCAAAAAATATGCTCCGTGTTACGGAGGCATGCACAGGCAGTTTGAGTCATACGCCTGTAGCAACACCTGATCAGGGTTGCAATTTTCCTCCCACTCGGATGAAGAGAGTGTCGGAGATGGTGGCACAAAATATGCTCCGTAACATGCACAGGCAGTTCGAGTCATACGCCTTAGGCAACGCCTGGTTCAGGGTTGCAGTATTTCTCCTACTCTGTCGAGGGGAGTGTCGGAGATCAGTATGGAGCTGACTCCGAACATAAGTATGTGCCTGAATCCCATGCTTTAATGAATAATGTACGAGAGTCGAATAAGGAAGAGCTGCCTGCTCTTGCCTCTAAATTATCTGATCCCTCGGGGACGGGCATGCCACTACACGAGGAGTTGGCCAGCAGCATCAGCTACCTAACATCATGCCAGCTGAAGGAATGGCAAGCATGGGGCTGAAGATGTGGTCAGACAGGGTCTGCAAATGGAATTTTGCTGATGCTCCAACAAGTAGGTCCACCCGGGTTCAGAGACGCTGGCAGGTAAGGTCTCTTTATTAACCTCCGTAAGACTCCGAAATGGAGCAGTCTGTCGGCCCAGGTCTGGGTTTACTGGCAGCATGGGCTGTCTAGTATCTTTTCACTGTCTCTGGGAAAGATCAGGTTGATGCAGAAATGTTGGCAGGGTGCCTTGCACAGTAACCTCTGTAAGTTCCAAGTAGGAACAGCTTGGTTACCCTGGTTCAGGGTAGACCATCTTGGAACTGGCTGGCCAAATGGGTCATATTGACCAGGGAAGCACTGTCTCAACATCTGTGATTGATGTTATCAGGCTGCTCAGTAGAGTGAAGTAGTTGTAGTCTCCCTCAACACATGTTTAAATTTCTGCTCAGTTAGTGGAGTTGCCAGTTCATTGAAAAAATCATTGCTATCCTTTCTGGGCTAGGTAGCTACCAGCGGGAAGCTGGTCTGGCATATAGTATTTTTATCTGACCCGCAGGTTCATGTTGTAAATCAAAAATGTATATATAATATCTGTAGGCTCTCAATACCAGTATTCCTGATTGAGTGGCTGGTGGAAGAGATTGTGTTGCGCACACTGGCGACTCAGACAGGTGGTTTCAGTCAGAGGACTGCGAAGCAATTCCTGGTTCAGGCTTGCATTATGCTAAATTCCACTCTGAGGAAGAACGCTGAGGATTCGTGGTGACTCTAATAGTCAAGAGTTGACAGGGAACTCGTATTCCCACATCAAGTGGATACTGTGTTTCAGCTCTAGTCATAAGGTTCTGATTGCATAAGGTTCTGATGCATCTTCCGCGGCAAAAGAAGCCAAAATTTTCCGTCCGTATGGTCAATAGACGAATGGTGGTTCCAAGTGGAATCAGTGACATCTCACAGAGGACGAGTAGTCTGCCTAAGAACTAGAGGGGTATATTTATGATATTTCTCAAGATTACAGAAACATGGAGCATGCCAAAGCAGGTTAGGATTTGGCTAACCTGATCATGTGTTTGGTTACCCAGTTTGAGATGGATGATTGGCTTTCAGCAGTTTAGCTGATTCAGGAATCGATCTTGAAGATGCATACTTTGCCATATAATACACAAGAGGCACAGATATATCTGGTGCTTTGATAACAAAGTCAGTGGTGGAAGCTAATGCTGCCCTACTCAGATCAAAGGGCATTTTGTCATCGAGGTTTTAGATGACATGCAAAATTTGCAGCTGTTAAAACTTAGGGGTTTATCAGTAGATACCTCTTATGATATTAAGGATGAGGCAACATGAAATTTAATAGTGCCAACTTTGCCTATTCATTTAGGCCGTGGTAAGGCGGCTGAAGCAGCTTTTATTTACTCAGTCACGAGTGATGGCTGGTGCAGCCTTTTTTCTCGGGAAGCTAGCTCTGCACGATTGTATGGGAAGTTTGTGAACAAAATATGCGAGTTACTTTTGAACGGAAGTAACAGAGGTTTGCGTTGCTTTCAGTTTGGGCTCAGAGAAGCGATTATGTGATAGCACAATTGACACTGCTTGTGCTACTTTGTCATTCTCTATAGTCCCTTAAGTGGGACAATAAATAATTGGTTATTCACCCGCTGTTCACTAATGTTATGCAAGGGGTTTTTTATATGACCGCTCTAAAAGCCTACACTCACTGTAGTGTGCAATGTATTTCAGTAAATTATTATGCAGATATTCATCTACTGTATTCCTAATGAGAGCAGTATCTTTTAAGTTGTCTTTTAAGAACACAGTCTTTACTCAATCTCTGGCTCGGTCTCTGGGTCATAACTGACATTAGGGTAGATTGTTATGGGAATGATCTCATAAGCAAAATGGGCATGATTGCGTACATTTGTTGACAGCATACCCACCAGAGTGGAGATTGGGGGTGTTATTAGGTATACAACTACACAGAGCTTGCTAATACCTATGAGATGAAAGGTAGTTTCTTAATTGTTATTTAATACTCTCAAGAGATTGCTGATGGCTCATTAGCAGCCGATAGAATGGATATTTCCCTTTCATCATAAAGCAAGAGGCTTACATAGTGCGTGTTAAGAAGTTATAAAATTTGGTTGAATATGTCTGGAATATTGCAGATAGAATTCTGAACAGTGATGCTTGAGTTATTGTCTAACTGAAAGTCAAATGGGACTATGGTCCGATTAAGAGCAATGGCCATGTATGCAAGTTAGCATCATGGTATTAATAACCCATGTTTTCTACCATGAATGGTTTATCTGGTTAAGTGTTTCACACACAGATTGGGTTACTGCATGAAACCACAGAGCTTTGAAATCTTCACGTAGTCACTCACACGACTTTGATATAAAATAGAAAGATTAACCGAGAACTTACCATTTGAAGTTTGATCTTTATTTTATGAGAAATTGAAGTGAGGGAATACGTGCCCTCCACTCCCAACCCTACTTCTCATAAAGATCATTCGGTAATTCTAAGGTCGTTAATCTTTCTATAGCTTAAGTTCAGCAACTAGTCTGTGGTTTCATACAACTGCTCTGAAGATTGATGCGCATGTGGGCTGTCGGGCTCTTCACGTATTCCCTCACTTCAACTTCTCATAAAATAAAGATCAAACTTCAAACGGTAAATTCTCGTTTAATCTTTCTATTAAACACTACAACTTCATAAGCTATGAACTACAGTAGACTATTATTATTATTATTATTATTATTATTATTATTATTATTATTATTATTATTATTATTGCACTATTGTTTTTTTTTCTGTGTTTTGTGTTATGATATTTATTATGATTACATATTCTGTTGTGCTGCTACAAGTAACAATTTCATTGTGCTATCTGGACATATGACAATAAAACACTCTTGACTCTTGATGTACCTGTGCAAAAATGTATTTTAAATATTATCAGACTGGCCTCTACTACATTTTCTGGCAGCTTGTTTCGTATAACCACCACTTTCTATTTGAAAATGGTGTCCCCCAGGTTCCTAATAAATTCCACCCCTGACTTTAAACCCTCTGTCATAGATTCACCTAATCTGGAAAAATGTGTGCATTTACCCTATTTATACCCCTTGTGAGTTTATACCCCTCTATAGGACCACCTCTCATGCTCCTGCACTCCAAGAATAAACCCTGCACAACTCCTCCCTGTAGTTCAGGCGTTTGAGCCCTTATAAATTGTCTCTGCACCCTTTTGGTTTTAATAGAATCTTTCCTGCAGGAAGGCCTTCTTCTTAAGCCCTTTGCTCCTCTAGGGAGCATAGGCCATTGACAGATGTCCTCCACCTCACTCGGTTGTTGGCAGTTTTTTCCAGATCTCCCCAGTTGAGCACACTCTCAGACATTTCTGACTGGACACCTCTTCTCCAGCTGTTCCTGGGGCGACCTCTTTTCCTTTTTCCTTGGGGGGGGTTCCATTTCTGGGCTTGCCGGGTGATGTTTGTGGCAGGTTTTGTGAGGGTGTGTCCAATCCAACATTTTCTCCTTCGAATTTGTGTCAATGGGCTCATGGCTTGTTCTTTTTCACAGGTCCACATTACTTACTTTGTTTCTCCACCAAACCCTCCCGCACGCCGAAGCCTCCCTCTCCCTCCCTCCTTCCTGCCTCGGCGTACGGGAGGTTTTTTTTTTTAAAGCACCGTTAGCGGATTTGAAAGCAGCGGCCGCTATCAGAAAGGAGGAGGAGTTGGAGCCGCTGTCGCGGCCAAAGATCCTAGAGGAGCAAGATAGTCCACTCCTCCGAAATCCAATGGACTGACGTGTAGTACGTGACGGAATGTCACGGCCGCCATTTTTTAATGCCACAAGCGACTTCCGGTATGCCACCCGCTGTGATCCAAAGCAAAGATTATAGAGTCTGGTCAGAGGAAGCGGACTTCACACTTCAGCAGTGTTTTGGAAACACTGACTGGAAGGCGTTTGCAGCCCAGGCCACCCTTGACTCTCACACGGACATTGATTCCTATACATCCTCTGTTCTGGACTTTATAAACTCCACCATCAATAGTGTCACCTCCCTCAAACAGGTGACCATATACCCGAATCAGAAGCCATGGATGAACAGCGAGGTCAGGCTACTGCTGAAAGCACGGGACACCGCTTTCAGGTCAAGCGATGCTCGAGCCTACAGTTCATCCAGGGCTAACCTGAAGAGGGGCATCAGGAAGGCCAAGCACTGCCATAAGCTCAGGATTGAGGAGCACTTCAACAACAACTCCGACCCCCGACGCATGTGGCAAGGCATCCAGGCCATCACGGACTACAGACCCTCCAACATCACCCCCACATCCAGCGACGCCTCCTTCCTTGAGGAGCTGAATCACTTCTATGGCCGCTTCGACAGGGACAATCTAGAGACAGCCATCAAGGCTGTGCTACCTGCCGATCACCAACCCCTCACACTCACCCCCTACGACGTGTACGTGGCACTGAGTAGGACTAATGCACGTAAGGCTGCTGGCCCTGACGGCATCCCCGGGCGCGTGCTCAGTGCCTGTGCTGCGCAGCTGACAGACGTCTGGACTGACATCTTCAACCTGTCACTTGCCCAAGCAGTTGTCCCCACTTGCCTTAAAGCCACCTCCATCGTGCCAGTGCCAAAACACTCCACTGCGGCAAGCCTCAACGACTTCCGCCCAGTTGCACTTACCCCCATCATCACCAAGTGCTTCGAGAGGCTGGTCCTGGCACACCTCAAAAGCTGCCTACCCCCCACACTGGATCCCTATCAGTTTGCCTACCGCAAGAACAGGAGTACGGAGGATGCCATCTCAACGGCACTTCACTCCGCCCTCTCCCACCTTGACAACAGAGACACTTATGTAAGAATGCTGTTCATCGATTACAGCTCAGCATTCAACACCATTATCCCATCAAAACTGATCACCAAACTCGGTAACCTGGGCATCGACCCCTCCCTCTGCAACTGGATACTGGACTTTCTAACCAACAGACCCCAGTCTGTGAGGTTAGACAAGCACACCTCTTCAACCCTCACCCTGAAAACCGGCGTTCCTCAGGGCTGTGTGCTGAGCCCCCTCCTCTACTCCCTCTTCACCTATGACTGCACACCTGTACATGGTACTAACACCATCATCAAGTATGCAGATGATACAACGGTGATTGGCCTCATCAGTAACAACGATGAGCTGGCCTACAGGGAGGAGGTCCAGCACTTAGCAGCATGGTGCGCTGACAACAACCTGGCCCTTAACTCCAAGAAGACCAAGGAGCTCATTGTAGACTTCAGGAAGTCCAGAGGCGGCACGCACACCCCCATCCACATTAACGGGACGGAGGTGGAACGTGTTTCTAGCTTCAGGTTCCTGAGAGTCAACATCTCCGATGACCTCTCTTGGACCCACAATACCTCTACTCTGATCAAGAAGGCTCATCAGCGTCTCTTCTTCCTGAGGAGACTGAAGAAGGTCCATCTGTCTCCTCAGATCCTGGTGAACTTCTACCGCTGCACCATCGAGAGCATCCTTACCAACTGCATCACAGTATGGTATGGCAACTGCTCTGTCTCCGACCGGAAGGCATTGCAGAGGGTGGTGAAAATTGCCCAACGCATCACCGGTTCCACGCTCCCCTCCATTGAGTCTGTCCAAAGCAAGCGCTGTCTGCGGAGGGCGCTCAGCATCGCCAAGGACTGCTCTCACCCCAACCATGGACTGTTTACCCTCCTACCATCCGGGAGGCGCTACAGGTCTCTCCGTTGCCGAACCAGCAGGTCGAGGAACAGCTTCTTTCCGGCGGCTGTCACTCTACTAAACAACGTACCTCGGTGACTGCCAATCACCCCCCCCCCCCCGGACACTTATTATTATTTTTTTTTATTCAAATCGTTTGCTATGTCGCTCTTCAAGGGAGATGCTAGATGCATTTCGTTGTCTCTGTACTGTACTGACAATGACAATTAAAATTGAATCTGAATCTGAATCTGAATCTGGTATAATCTTTGATCCAAAGCAAAGATCCTCGAGTATCTTGTAGCGGGAACAGCCCCCTCCTTTGCGTAGTTTCCCTTGCATTGTATTGTGAAGTTTCCCTTGTATTGCTTTAACACACACTGCACAAAATTAAATTTAACGTAAACACATTTTATATATTTATATGAATGTGTGTCTGTGTGTGAGAGGCAAGTTAGAGATAATTAAGTTTATTCTCATGGATCAGAAGCAACTTTGATTTAAATAATCACTATTAATTTATTTGTCTTGTAAGATGATATACATAAACCATAAAGGCAATTATATATATAATTATATAGTAATAATATATATATGCATATATATATATTTATATACACATATACATATATACACACATACATATATACACATACATACATACGTATACACATACATATGCACACATACAAATACACGCATACATATGGATACATTTATATGCATACATACACCCATATAAACATATATAGACATACATATATACACACATATACATATACATGCATATATACACATACATGCATATATACACATACATATATATTTATACATATGATCATTTTCCAACGATCAATAGATTTACGATCAGTTCCTGTGGATTGGAGGATAGCTAATGCTATCCCACTTTTCAAGAAAGGAGCGAGAGAGAAAACGGGGAATTACAGACCAGTTAGCCTGACTTTGGTGGTGTGAAAGATGCTGGAGTCAATTATTAAAGATGTAATAATGGGGCATTTGGATAGCAGTAAAAGGATTAGTCCAAGTCAACATGGATTTATGATTTTATAATGCATTTAAGCCTCTCCCATTTTTATGAGATGCATTCCTGGAATATGTAGGAAGTTTATTGTAACCTAGTGCTACATGCCTGAACAATGGATGATATATCACTTAAATGCAATTGTTTTCAGTTGTGTGGAGAGACCTGTATATTGAAGATGCTTTTTGCCTCTAATATGTCAATTTACCTTAAATGTAGTAGAGCTTATTAAAATCTTCTTACAAAGACCATTAAGTATAATCTTTCTATCCTCTTTTGGACCCAAGGCATAGCAGAGCTGCCAACTCTCATGAAGAGGTAAGGGAGGGAGAGAGGGAAGGGAGGGAGAGAGGGAAGGGAGGGAGATCGAGAGAAGAAGAGAGGGGAGAGAGAGAGAGAGCGATCGAGAGAAGAGAGGGGAGCGAGAGATCGAGAGAGAGATCGAGAGAAGAGAGGGAGAAGGGGGGAGAGGGAGAAGGGGGAGAGGGGGAGAAGGGGGAGGGAGAAGGGGAAGGAGAGGAGGGGAGGGGGGAGGGGGGGGAGGAGGGAGAGAGGGGAGAGGGGAAGGGGGAGGGGAGAAGGGGAAAAGGGGGGAGAGGGAGAAGGGGGAGAGGGAGAAGGGGGAGAGGGAGGGGGAGAGGGAGAAGGGGGAGAGGGAGAAGGGGAAAAGGGGGGGAGGGAGAAGGGGGGAGGGAGAAGGGGGACAGGGAGAAGGGGGAGAGGGAGAGTGGAACGATAGCACATTATAACGCGCAGCCGTCCCATTCCGACCAAAGATTATAGAGCAGAGCTCCACTAGTATCTTTGATTGCGGCCGCCGCCGCCCCGACCCCCCGGCCCACCATTGCACCCAAAGATGATAGAGCAGAG
The DNA here is from genome assembly GCF_028641065.1 of Leucoraja erinaceus. Classification (NCBI taxonomy): domain Eukaryota; kingdom Metazoa; phylum Chordata; class Chondrichthyes; order Rajiformes; family Rajidae; genus Leucoraja; species Leucoraja erinaceus. Next base: position 74,948,947 of record NC_073379.1, on the reverse strand, counting down.
TTGTATAATATTTGATTGCACCCTTCTTCACGGCGGGCTTGTGATCTTTGCTTGTGATGTCTTGACAATTCGAGGGATATAATGGGTAACAGCCGCCCATTCTCGGACTTGAATCTGAGCTCGAAAAATCTCCTGGTCACTGGACCTAATGTGTCCCGCGGGCCATATTGTGGAGACCAATCCCTTACAAGAACAAGACCAAAAACGTACAGAAGTGTTAAAATTGTCTTTATTATTATGGTAAGTAAAGATCTATTAAAAATATGTCTAATAACTTTCTAATGTACCGACAGTTTCCCAATGGCCGTTGATGGGAGAACAGAAAATAACATTTTCACGACAGAATATCGACTGAAAATAATAAAAATATTTTCTCACCTTTCTTTTTTATTGGGGAACCTAAAGAATGACAGGTCGGGTCGTTTAGATTTACGATTAGAATACTTGATAGCAGAGCAGTGAGATGAAATTTAGATAAGGACGCCATGACAGTGTGGGGGAAGCCCAATAAAATGCCTCAAAAAATGGCGTCGACGATCACACACGTGATACTACGCGTTTTTCGAGGAGTGGTCTATCTTGCTCCTCTATAATCTTTGGTCACGGCCGCTGCTGCTACTGTGCGGGTCCCGTCATTCGCTCTGACCCTTCTGAAGCAGCTGCACCAAAGATCCTATGGCTATAGGATCTTTGAGCTGTGCAGCTCGGCCCTGCACCTTGCTGTTGGCTGGCGGAGGAGGGAGGCGGTGGCAAGGAAATCCCGGCCAAGGCAGCGGGGCGATGTTGTCCGAGGAGTGCTGACCTTCCTTCCTCCCCACCTCGTCCCCTCTCTCTCTTGTACGCCCCCCTTCACCCCCCTTATCCTGGGACTCCTCCTCTCCATCCTGTACTGATCCCCATTCCCGCCTTTCTTCAGTCCTCACTGACATCCCCTGTGCTCCCCTCCCCATCTACCCCCCCCCCCCCCCCCCCCATCTATTCATCCTGCGCTGATCCCCTATCCACCTTGCATTGATTCTCCTGCCACCCCGTCCATCCATCACTGGTCCCCCAATTCATCCTGTACTTACCCCCTTCCCATCCATCCTGCACTTCTCCATCCATCCTGTACTGATCCCCCATCCATCCTGTACTAATCCACGCATTCATCCCGTACTGACCCACCCTCCATTTACCCTGCACCTTCCCCTCATTCATCCTGTAGTGATCCCCCATTCATCCTGCACAGTCCCTCCGATCCACACTGTACTGACCCACCTCCTCCCATTCATCCTGTGCTGATCCCCCCCCCCCATCCATCCTGTACTGATCCTCCCATAAGAATAATGGGGGGGAACAGTCTAAAGAAGGGTCTCGACCCGAAGTGTTGCCTATTTCCTTCGCTCGATAGATGCTGCCTCACCCGCTGAGTTTCTCCAGCACTTTTGTCTACCCCATCCATCCCGTACTGAATCCCCCCATTCAACACCATTGACATCCCTCGTGCTCTCCCCTCACAATTTTACCTACTCCAACCAACATGTACTAATTCACCTGCCTCAATCCATCCATTCTGCACCGACTGCCTTCTAACCCCCCACCCCCGCCATCTACCCGCCCCGCACTGATTCACACACACATCCCTCCCTGACCCTATTGTGCTGGAAATGTTTGTTTTAGTCCATAAAGATGGATTAATTATATTGTGAACACGTGAAACATTAAAACCGCAGTGTTCGATTGTCACTGCTGCCGTTGACACATTATTACAGAATTCATTTTAACAGCAAATCAATGCTCTTAATATGGAGTATCAGTACTGTAGTTATTTAATGAGCAACATTCACAACTACAGGTGCACAACCTTTCATCCGGTGTTCCAGAAACCGAAAAGCTCCGAAAACCGGCCATTTTTTCCAGATGTCGTCTGCGCACCAAAGCTCGCGTTTGTCGCCAAACTTGACCCAAAACGACCCACGGTCAACCCAGGTCTGTACTACTGTAGCGGCTGCCTCCTCCCTGGAGACCGGAAGACGCTTAAACATCTGTAAATCATTGCTTAAATGTTAGTCAGTTAGTTTGGAGGGCTTTTATGTGAAGGGGGGGTGAAGGGGTAAACTTTAATTCTTAGTCCCCTACCTGGTCGGAGAGGCGGGGAGCGGTCAATGCCTTACCGGGTCGCCGTGCAGTAAGCTCCGCTGCGCTGTGGCCGTTGGGGCTGCGGGCGGCGCCAGTTGTAGCTCCGACCCCGGCAACTCTACCCCTGGCTGCGAGGCGCTCCAAATCCAGCGCGGCCCGCGGCCGGACGCCCCAGCTCCGCAAATGTCGGGAGTCGGCAGCGTCGCAGCGCTGGGAAACCAGCGGGGAGCGGGCAATGCCTTACCGGGTCGCCGTGCGGCAAGCTCCGGAGCGCTGTGGCCGCCGACACACAACATCGCGGAGCGTCGCTGGATTTGGAGCCGCGCAGCCAGGGGTAGAGTTGCCGGGGTTGGAGCTCCAACCGGCGCCGCCCGCGGCCGGACGGAGCCCCCAACTCCGCGGCTCCAAATCCAGCGACGCTCCGCGATGTTGTGTGTCGGCGGCCACAGCGTTCCGGAGCTTGCCGCACGGCGACCCGGTAAGGCATTGCCCGCTCCCCGCTGGTATCCCAGCGCTGCGACGCTGCCGACTCCCGACATTCCCGGAGCTGGGACGTCCGACCGCGGGCGGTGCTGGATTTGGAGCGCCTCGCAGCCAGGGGTAGAGTTGCCGGGGTCGGAGCTCCAACCGGCGCCGCCCGCGGCCGGACGGAGCCCCCAGCTCCGCGAGGTTGGGAGTCGCCGACCAGGTAGGGGACTAAGAATTAAAGTTTCCCCCTTCACCCCGACTCCACCACCACCACATAAAATCCCTCCAAACTAACTGACTAACATTTATGCAATGAGTCTCCCGGTCACCCGGGAGGAGGCAGCAGCTCCAGACTTTTCAAGCCGCCCGCGCTACCTACCTAATCTACGCTAAAAATCTTCCATTCTGAAATCCGAAAATGTCCGAAATCCGACAAGTGTCTGGTCCCAAGGCTTTCGGATAAAAGGTTGTGCACCTGTATACGTTGGATTTATCCAGGTTTTACTTCTACAGTCGATCATGTACATCACAAATTTGGTCAGGAGATATTTCAGTTGAAATTTTAACGTTAATTCTGAAGTGGGAATGATGGAAACAGCGTTCATCAATAATTGTATTTAAATCTGGTGCTTACAAACTGGGTATCTTCAGTGCTGTTCACAACACATACATCTAATCTGAATGTCTGGTAATGTGGCGTCTTGACACCTTTAAATATATTATCTAAAGAACATTTGCTGCAGTTATGTCCTTTGGCCATCTCTTGTCAGTTAGTGTAATGTCAGATAGGTATAGTCGGTTTTAACACCTATTATCATAAAATGCCTATAGAAATTTCCTTGCAACCTGTATATTTTGTTGTGGATAAATTATGTGGTAAGCGAGAGTGTTTCTGTACCAATTGCAATAACGACCCATGTTATGGCCATGTTATGGTAATTTTCGGTCCTTCACAGAAAACATGCTTGCATCAATCTGTAGTGTGCATGATTTGAAGCATATATGTTACCATAGTCCAGGATTTATTGACACAGGTTGATCTACGCTGTATAATCCAACCACATTTTAGTTTGTAAGTGGAAAGAACTAATAGAAATTGCATTAATTGCAATGTGTAAAAAGGGTTGAGATACTGTATTATAATTTTGCCGCATGTCATTGTGTGATATATCATGTCTTGATTGGTGAATATGTTTAGTTTGTGACTTTTAGAGCAGAATAATATGTGAATGCTTCATTGAGTATAATTTCGACTGGTAACTACGCACTTCGGCCAAGCAGATTTTCGCACGCGTCATACAAACCGTGTTAAATGACCACCTAAGCTGTCATTTGGCAACCTAAAAAGCTGCCAAGGTTGCCCGGCTGGCAACAGGGGAAAAAAAGTTAACCGAGAGCCCTGCATGTCCATATGGCCCTGCCTCAACATCCTTCTTGATTAGTTTTTCAAAATGTTTTTATCGTATTCGTGACATGATCCCCCACACACAAAACTGTGCTGACTATTCCTAGTCAACCCCTATCTTTCTAAATGTATTTATATTCTATCTCTCAGAATCATCTCCAGTAAGCTTCCTATGAAAGATGTTAGGTGTACTGATCTATAGTTCCCAGGTTTTTCTTAGCAGCCTTCTTAAATAGAGGCACAACATTAAACATCCCCAAGTCTTCTGGGATCGCACCTGTGTCTTACACAGACTCATATACCTCAGTCAGGATTCCCACAATTGTTCTGGCTTTTCGCAATGTCCTTGGATATAGCTGACCAGGCCGAGAAGATTTATCTACCTTTGTATGCCTTAAGATAGCCAGACACCTCCTTGACCATATTACAGACTGTTCTCAAGGCATCTCCATTAATGTTGCCAAGTTCTCTAGACTTTATATCTTTTTTTGTGGAAAAAACAGGAGAAATATTAATTGAGGAACTTCTTCTGTAGCTCTACACATAGATGACGTGTGATCTTGTCTCATGAATTTGATTTTCTTTGAAGAAGTAACCAAGAAAGTTGATGATGGCAGGGCTGTAGACATAATCTATATGGACTTCAGGAAGGCCTTTGATAAGGTTCCACCGGGTACTCTGGAAGGTTAGATCGCATGGGATCTAAGGGTCCAAGGAAGCATATTTGGTAGCTTGTTTTTCTGGACTGGTGCCTGTGATTAATAGTGTGCTTCAGGGATCTATGCTGGGCCCATTGCTGTCTCCTGATTTCCCCTTGTAAGAGATGATGGCATTCAAGCCCTGCCACAGTTGACGAACATCCGCCCCATCCTCCAGCTCTGAATGATTTGGATGAGAATATACAAGTTATGACTACGTCAGAGAATATGTAAATTTGCAGATTACATTAAAATAGATGGTATCATAGTCAATGAATATGGTTATCAAGAATTCCATTTACCTCATTGGTATTTAAAGGGCACTATTCTCTCTCCAGTTACCCTTTACCCGTTAACATCCATAATCTCTTTGTATTCTCCTTAATGTTATCTGCCAGAACTGTTTCATAGGCCTTTTTTCACTCCTGGTTTCCTTCTCAAGTATGCTCCTCAATCCCTTTATTTGTCCAAGGATACACTTAATCCCTGATGCATGGACCTGACCCATGGCTCATTTTCCTGATGGAAGCCTCGTTCTCATTATCCAGGGTTCCTTATTCCCATCTGCCTTGCCACTCACTCTAACAGGAGCATGTATACCTTGAACTCTCACTATTGCCCTTTTAAAATCATCCCACTTTCCAGAAGTCATTTTACTTGCAAACAAGCTACAAGCTAATAAGCTCCGGCCTAATACTATTAAAATTGGCATTGTCCAGATTTAAAAGTTTAACTTATGAACGAACCGGCTATTTGAGCGCCTCCTGCTTGCCAGGATTTCTCCATTGGTAGAACCTGTTCTGCCCAGAAAGCAAGCTGGCTTTAGACCTGGTAGAAGCTGTGCAGATCAAGTCCTTGCCCTCACTACCAATATAGAGGCTGGCTTCCAACGTGCCCTGAAAACTGGTGTTGCTCTCATCGATCTGTCATCAGCTTATGACATTGTGTGGAGACATGGTATGTTGCGGAAAGCTTCCAGAATCTTGAAGTGCCAAACCACCGCGTGTGCCCTCTCATCCATCCACAGCAACCGTAGATTTACGGTCTCGCTCAGGAACCAGACCAGCTCTGTCAGGACCCTGAATGATCGTCTCCCTTAGGGCTCTGTCAGATAGTTGCCCTTGAGGATATCAGCAGAGTGCTAACCCAAGACGAGGGGATGGAGGAGTATTTCACTTTCTGGCGACTTCGCCCAAACCCATCTCAGACAACTGTCAGTGCCTTCCACCTCAGCAATCGTCTCGCCAATGCAAAGCTCTGAGTGTCCTTCTGTGGTAAGCCGGTGAAGAATGAAGAATTCCCCAAGTACCTCGGAGTCACCATGGATCGCACCCTCACCTATAGTGAACACCTGAAGAGGGTGGCTGATAAACTGAAAGCAAGGGTCAACATCATCAGGAAACTTGCAGGCAACAGCTGCAGATCCAATGCACACACCCTCCGTAGCGAAGCTTGGACCTAGTCTGCTCAACACCCAAGTTTTGCTCAACAGCTTGGGCTGATAGCTGCCACACCAAACGAGTTGACACTGTCCTTAACTCTGCAATGCGGGTCATCACAGGGATGCTTAAGTCAACCCCTTTGTAGTGGTTCCCTGTCCTCTCTCATATCGCCCCTCCCAGCATAAGCAGAAGGGAGAGGATGTTGAAAGATTGGTGGACCATCAAGGCTGACCCTGACCTTCCCATCCATGCTGACTTGAACAATCTGTCCAACATGTGACTGAACTCCCGCAAACCCTTCGGCTCTTCCGTTAAATCCTTGAAAGACTTTGGCCAAGACTGAGTGGCGCAGAGCCTTGAAAGATGCCAACACCAACAACGGAGAGGTCATCACAGACCTCACAGTGAAACCACTGGGTTTTGACCTACATCGTGAGCAATGGTTAACCCTGAACAGAATCCGCACCCTCCATGCAAGAACAGCCCATCACCTGGGTAAGTGGGGGATGATAGACAGCCCTGCTGCGACTGCGGACATCCTGACCGACCATCTCATACATCGTGAATGACTGCTCACTGAGGCTTTTCCCTGGTGGCATCAAAGCCATCCACCCAGTAACTGATGCTGTCCTGAACTGGATGTCTACCCTTGAACGACCTGGAGCGGGGCCTTAGATCGCCCGGCGCGGCTTTAATGCCGCGGGACTTGCCATCGCCCGCCGGGGGCTTTGACATCTGGAGAAGAATGGAGAGCATGGGAGAGACAAGACTTTGCCTTCCATCTCAGTTAGGAGGAGTTCCATTGTGATGGATGTTTGTGTAAATTGTGTTGGTGTGTGTCTTGGTTCTTTTCTTGTTGTATGACTGCAGAAACCAAATTTTGTTTGAACTTCATTTGAGGTTCAAATGACAATAAACGGTATTGTATTGTATTGTATTGTATTGTATTGTATTGTATTGTATTGTATTGATCTATAACTTTAGGCTGTGCAAGCCATACGCAAAATGAAGACTAATGGACCAGCCTTGTTGTCGTCCATAAATATTTTAAAGCTAATAGAACAGTGGTTGCTAGTCCCAAAAGGCTTGCCCACTGACACTTCCGTCTCTTGCTTTCCCTAATTTCATAATAGTAGGTGTAGCTTTGCCCTTACCCTTGTAAGGACCTCTACATGTTGCCTTAGGTAGTTCTTTTGATAAATTTCAATTGATCTGAGTCCTTGGCACTATGGCAGTCCCAGCCTCCGTTGTGAAAGTTAAAATCTCCCACTATGACAATTTTATTAGTCTTGCAACTGTCTGCAATCTCCTGACATATTTTTTTCCTCTGATTGCCATTGACTATTTGGGGACCCATGGTATAATCCCAACAAGGTGCTCATATTTTTTATTTCTCAGCTCCATCTATTTACCCTCACTGGATTATCTTTCAGTAACGTCATATTGGACTTCTGCCTTAATCAAGAAAGTAACTCCCCCCTCCTATTTTACCCTCATCTCTATCTTGCCTATAGTACCTGTATCCTGAAACATTAAACTGACAGTCCTGTCTCTCCCTTAGCTAAGTTTTCATCACAGCTATAACATTCCAATTGTATGTTTATATCCACGCCTGAGTTCATCCATGTTACTTGTTAGGCCTGTCGCATTTAAATTAATGCAATTTAATTCCATCTCTTTCCTATCTCCTTGCTGTGCTCCTGCCTATTCTGTCTATTGAGCTAGCTGTCATTGTCCTCGGCATCGACTTCCAGCAAAGTACACCATCTCAATACATATTTAAACCCCATGCACATGTTCACTAGGTAGCACAGAAAAAAGATGCACCTGCCATGGCGGTATTATATATATATACTAATTACCTAAAAATTCAATTTAATCGTCCTCTATCATGCACACAATGTTAATCAATAGTGAAATCATGTAGATTCATTCTTTTTAATGATTGACCAATTGTTTTATCTGTTTAGTCTCCTTAGATCATATGAAGCAAAATATCAACAGCTACAAGAATTTCTAACAAAGCACAGGAAACTAATACGTCTTGTTATTCTCGTTACCTTGCTGGCAGGTATTGTTTTGAGATGTGTACAACTGACACCATTGCTAATCTGTTTATATATTAGTAAAAACTAGTATATGACTGCAACTAGCGGATGACTTTAAGTTACTTCTGTGGCACTTGTGTTAACATTGAAAATGAAGATACTTCTTTGTAAAGACAAAATATGGGGAAGGGAATATAGCACGATTGCTGATATGACAGATGATTTAGTAATGAATTAATCAAAAACAAAAAAGATTTTATAGACCATTGACTGTCCTTGGTAATTGAAATAGCCACACTCAAAACTGATATATAATTTTTGTAAAGGTTTCCCTGATTCCCATTATTACAATTTCTAGTAAAAATTTCCAATAGAAACATCAATTATTTTCAGCCTTAAATAGCTAGTTAACGATTTTCAACCAACCATTTTTTAGGGTTTAATGAGTGCTTATGTCATTAACTCTCCAGACTTGCAGGTTTGCACTCTGTGCTTTCCCCAATACTGGCATTTGCTGTGGCAAGTACTACTGTTATAGATGAAATAGCTGAGCTAGCTAGACAATCATCTCAGTTTCTTACAAGCTTGTTTTAAAATTAGTAACAAATTCCCAAGTTCTAGTGTCGAAAAACTTCAATGACCTGCATTCTAACTGTTCAGAAATCCTTATGTTTTGGCATTTGACTCATCTGATCTATGTTCTGTGCTCCCTTTAAACTCACTGGGCCCTTGTTGAAGCTGATGTGGAGTTGGGCAAGCCCGCTGAGTGGAGCCGGGAGGTTCTCTGTGGTGTTGGGAACGGTGGCCGCTGAGTGCAGTCCCTCCACCCCACACACCCCCCACAACCCCCTTCCCCCCTCCTCCCCTCTCCCCTTCCCCCTCCCCTCCTCCCCACGCCCCCCCCTCCCCCCCACACACCCACCCCCCCTTTATCCCTACCCCGTTCCTCCCCCCCTCCCCCCCCACCCCCCCGACCTCACCCCACCACCGAACCCCCCCACACCCCACCCCCCCCACACCACCCCACACCACTCACACCACCCCATCACCCCACCCCCCCCGCCCCACACCACTCCTCCCCCCCACATCCCCTACTCCATAACACCCCTCCCCCACACCCCTCCTCCCCCACACCATTTTTGGGATAATTTGCAAACTTGATCATGGTCGTTACAATTAAGTCCAAATCATTAGTTTATATCTTAAAAAGCAAAAGCACTGAACCCGACATCGCAGGCAATCTAAAAATACCCATTGAGCAATACCCATTCCTTTCTGAACTTTCTGTCAATGAACTGACTTTGATTCCCACTTTTACCTTTCCTTAGATGTCATGGGCTAACAATTTCTATTAATTTCTTGATTAGTCTGGCATGTGGGATCTCGTCAAACACCTCATTAATGTTCATTTCAACAATATCATATTTGCTATTCTTATTGAAGTCATCCTTTATGCTCCACAGAAATTCAGCCGAGTAAATTAGACAGGATTTTTCCATAACCGATCCATGCTGTTTGCCCTAGATTAATAGTTCCTCTTTAAATGCTAATTATTGTTTCTCAGATGTTTTTGCTCACCATTAAGGTATGTCTGACCCGACTGGTGGTTATTCAGTCTATTACCTACTTTATAAAAACAATGACATTATGTTAGCAGTAGCTCTGCAGCCATATCAGACCTTTTTGAGAATGGCGGTAAGCAGTTGAACAGCAAATCGGATGAGGAGGCTCCAAGAATATTCCCCGCCTCAATACGGTGGAGCCCTAAATGGCAGTGTTATGGTCAAGGTGAAATAATTTGCGACTATGTTCAACCAGAAATACTGAATGGATGATCACTCTTGGCTTTCTCCTGAGGTCCTCACCATCACACATATCATCAGTCTTATGCCAATTCAATTTACTCCAGCAACGCAGCATTTGATTAAATGTGGCAATGGGTATCAATGAGAAAACACTACAATGTTCAAAGTCATACCTTGCACAGAAAGATGATTGTGGCTTTAGGAAACCAAACATCTAAGCCGTCAGATATTGCGAAAGTTCCTAAAGACAGTGTTTATGGCCCAACCATCTTCACTTGCTTCATCAATTACTTTCCTTCTATCATCACGGCAGAAATACTTTGACAGGACAGTTATGGAACGCAGTCAACCAAGCAGCCTTGACCCATTGCAGTTTGCCTACTGCCACAACAGGAAGCATCGTGGCGCAGCGGTAGAATTGTTGCCTTACAGCGGAAGTGACCCGGGTTCGATCCTGACCATTGGTGCTCTCTGTACAGAGTTTTTACGTTACCTGCGTTGGTTTTCTGTTTGTCCTCCTACACTCCAAAGCCTTACAGGTTTATAGGTTAATCGGCTTGGTATAAATGTAAATTGTCTCTAGTGTGTGTAGGATAGTGTTAATGTGCGGGGCATCAGTGCGGACTTGGTGGGCCGAAGGTACTGTTTCCGTGCTGTATCTCTAAACTAAAAAAGCACATCACCAAACTTATGGAACTTAGAGTCAGCACTCATTTCTGCAACTGGATCCTTGATTTCCTGACCAACGGACCACAATCAATAAATAATAGACAATAGACAATAGGTGCAGGAGTAGGCCATTCGGCCCTTCGAGACAGCACCGCCATTCAATGTGATCAATGATGATAGGGGACAAATCATCCTCTACGATAATCCTCAACAATGGTGCTCTGCAAGGATGTTCTCAGCCTCTTTCGCTACACCTTAAATACCCATTTCTGTGCAGTCAAGTACAAATCCAATTCAATCTGCAAATTTGCGGAAGCTTAACGATCCGTGGAGTAAATATCGCCCGGAACTTGTCCATCCATATCGATGCAATGGCCAAGAAAGTACCCCAATGCATCTACTTCCTTAGAAGGCGTAGCAAGTTATTGTTACTAAATGTTACTCCCTTTATCTGTACAATGTGGATGGCTCGATTGTCGTCATGTATAGTCTTTCAGCTGACTGGTTAACACGAGGCAAACGGTTTTCACTGTACCTCGGTACATGTGATAATAAACTAAACTAAACAAAACTAAACTAAGAAGTGAGAGTGTGTTATTGATGTCTCCAGATGTTTAGTTCCATTTGCAACTTATCAACAAAGTAAACCATAGCTACATGCAGAAAAGTCTGGCATTTAGGCATGAGCTATTGAATGGCAAACAACATTTGCACCATAAAAGGACCAGGAAACGTCGACATCCAGCAGGAGGGGGCTGAACCACCAACGCTTGACACTCAATGGCATTACCATTGGTAAATCTCACATCATCAACATCCAGGGAATTCCCATTGACCAGAAAACCAATTTGACCATTGACATAAATACTGTGGCTAAAAGAGCAGCTCGGGTGCTAGATATCTTGCAGTGTAATGACTCTACTATTAATACCGCAATTAATATTTGATACCAGCAGCCAGCTTGATTAGCACCTCCCCATAACCCTGACGTTTGGTTTTCTCCTCTATTGGAAGCACTGATTTGCCTTAACTACTTTAGCAATTCCTCCCAAACCCAAGATCTGTACTAGCAGGATGGACAAAGGCTGCAGATACATGGGAACACCAATATTAGTGGGATACCACAAGGCTCAGTGCTGGGACCGCAGCTATTTACAATATACATCAATGATTTAGATGAAGGGATTCAAAGTAACTGTTAGGTAGCTAATAGAAATGGTTACCTACCTCCAAGTTAAAGGGGGAGGAGTGTTAGGTATGTGATATAATTAGCACATGTGATGTCTTGTGCAAGTACACATGCGCGGGGGAGACTCAAGGTGGCGTCCTGGAATAAAGAAGCTTGGTAGTTTACTCCCGTGTCCAAGTGTTATTTTAAGTCTGTTCCAGGCACCCAAATACACAACAGTAACATTAGCAAATTTGCAGATGACACAAAGCTGGGTGGCAGTGTGAACTATGAGGAGGATGCTATGAGGATGCAGAGTGACTTGGACAGGTTGGGCGAGTGGGCAGATGCATGGCAGATGCAGTTTAATGTGGATAAATGTGAGGTTATCCACTTTGGTGGCAAAAACAGGAAGGCAGATTATTATCTGAATGGTGTCAAGTTGGGAAAAGGGGAAGTACAACGGGATCAGGGGGTCTTTCCTCATGAAAGGGGTCCTTGTTACTCAAAGTAAGCATGCAGGTACAGCAGGCAGTGAAGAAAGTGAATGGCGTGTTGGCGAGGAGTTGAGTATAGAGGTCCTTCTGCAGTTGTACAGGGCCATAGTGAGACCACACCTCTGATATTGAGGGAGTGCAGCCTATTGAGGGACATTCTTGCTATTGAGGGAGTGCAGCCTAGGTTCACCAGGTCGTATGTTGATAGAATGGAGTGACTGGGGTTGCATACCCTGGAATTTAGAAGGATGAGAGGGAATCTTATTGAAACATATAAGATTATTAAGGGTTTGGACACGCTAGAGGCAGGAAACATGTCCCCGATGTTAGGGGAGTCCAGAACCAGGGGCCCCAGTTTAAGAATAAGAGGTAAGCCATTTAGAATGGAGATGAGGAAATACTTTTTCACACAGAGAGTTGTGAGTCTGTGGAATTCTCTGCCCCAGAGGACGGTGGAGGCCTGTTCTCTGGATGCTTTCAAGAGAGAGTTATATAGAGCTCTTAAAGATAGTGGAGTCAAGGAATATGGGGAGAAGGCAGGAATGGGGTACTGATTGTAGATGATCAACCATGATCACATTGAATGGCGGTGCTGGCTCGAGGGGCTGAATGGCCTACTCCTGCACCTATTATCTATTGTCTATTGTCTATTGTAATGACAGATGCACCAATAAACACAACAACAAATGCAGAATGCAGATCACACAAAGACTGTACTGCAATCAGAAGTCCAAAATTGAAGATTCTGTAAGTTCCAGAAGGTAGAAGAGACAAAAGGGAAAGGCCATGGTTTCAGGCATCCTTGATGATACTTCTGCAGAGTACTTGATGATACTTCCAGCCTGATGCAAAGTACTGTGAAGTTGGACGATATAGAAGAAAGTGATGAGCCTTTGATGAACTGCGCAGTGTTTACCACTCCATGCTCGGAAGGTCAGAGAAGTTGTCACACCAGGTTGAGATGCAACCCGTCAAAATCCTTTCTATAATTAATCTGTAGAAGTTTGTGAAAATCCTTTTGAATATGTCATCCAAGATTCCTGAACCTTGCCATCCTTATCTTTTATCTTCACACAAACATGCTCATTGTATTTATCAGAGAAACAAGGAACTGCAGATGCTGGTTTTCAAAAAAATGAAAGTGCTGAAGCAACTCAGTGGGTCATGCAACATCTCTGAAGAACATGGATAAATTATTTCAGGTTGAGACCCTTCTTCAAACTAATTGTGATGGGGGTGTGTGAGGCCAAGAAAGCTGGAAGAGAGGAGGGCAGGACGGAAACTGGCAAGTGATAGGTAGATATGGGTGAGTTTTTTTGATAGTCTGATGGTTGGACAAAGATTAAAAGACAAAATGTTTGAATAGTAAATCCAGAGAAAGGAGGTTAGGTGGAAGGGTAGAATTGGATGCGGCACAGGTGTTAAATCTCTTACGGTTGCAGCGGAAAGTACCCCGGGGAGGGGGCGGTTTGGATGGGAAGGGATGAATGAATGAAGGAGTTTCAGAGGGAGCGGTCTTTGCAGAAGGTGGAACGGGGTGGGGTTTGGAAGATGTGACGTGGTGGGATCACTTTGAAGGTGGCGGAAATGTTGGATAATAATGTGTTGGATGCAGAGGTCGGTGGGCAAAACATGAGGATGAGGTGAATTATATCCTTGTCTATAATAATAATAATAATAATAATAATAATAATAATAATATCTTTTATTGTCATTGCACGTCAGTGCAACGAGATTTAGTATGCAGCTCCAACCGATGAAAAATAAAAATAAAATAAATAAATAAGCTGTGTGTCGTGACCATCTGAGGGAGACAGTCCATGGAGGGTGGGGAGCACTCAGCAGGGCCACTATCTGGATGGATGTGGAGCGAAAGCAGAACTACAGAAGTACGGAACACAGATGAGACATGTGAGGATCCATCTATGATAGTAGAGGACACAGAAAATGCACCTCGGATGTCCTAGAATGGAAAGCCTCATCTAGGAAAGCAGGTGTGACGGAGACGGAGAAATTGACTATTTGCAAGAGGCAGGGTGGGAAAAGGTGTAGTCCAGAATATTGTGGGAGATGATGGTTTTGTCGTAGACATCAGTCAATAGTCTGTCCCTGTGAGAAAAGAGATAAACAAAGGGAAGAAAGGTTTTGTAGGTACCTCATCTCACCTGTATCCAAGTATCATTTGCAAGGCTTTGTCCTGCCCTCCCTCTCCCAGCTTTCTCCCCCCTCTCGATCACCTCAATCAGTTTGAAGAAGGGTCCCGACCTGAAACGTCACCTTCAAGATTCAAGAGAGTTTATTGTCATGTGTCCCAGATAGGACAATGAAATTCTTGCTTTACTTCAGCACAACAGAATATAGTAGGCATCAATAAATATATAGCAGAAAAGATCAGTGTTGCTTGCAAAAGTATTCATACCCCTTGAACTTTTCCACATCTTGTCACGTTACAACCACAAACGTAAATGTATTTTATTGGGATTTTATGTGATAGACCAACACAAAGTGGTGCATAATTGTGAAGTAAAAGAAAATGATACATGGTTTTCAAATTTTTTTAGAAATAAAAAACTGAAAAGCGTGGCGTGCAAAAGTATTCAGCCCCCCTGAGTCAATACTTTGTAGAACCACCTTTCCCTGCAATTACAGCTGCAAGTCTTTTGGGGTATGTCTCTACCAGCTTTGCTCATCTAGAGACTGAAATTTTTGCCCATTCTTCTTTGCAAAATAGCTCAAGCTCAGTCAGATTGGATGGAGAGCATCTGTGAACAACAATTTTCAAGTCTTGCCAGAGATTCTCAATTGGATTTAGGTCTGGACTTTGACTGGGCCATTCTAACACATGAATATGCTTTGATCTAAACCATTCCATTGTAGCTCTGGCTGTATGTTTAGGGTCGTTGTCCTGCTGGAAGGTGAACCTCCGCCCCAGTCTCAAGTCTTTTGCAGACTCTAACAGGTTTTCTTCCAAGATGGCCCTGTATTTGGCTCCATTCATCTTCCCATCAACTCTGACCAGCTTCCCTGTCCCTGCTGAAGAAAAGCATTCCCACAGCATGATGTTGCCACCACCATGTTTCACAGTGGGGGTGGTGTGTTCAGGGTGATGTGCAGTTAGTTTTCTGCCACACATAGTGTTTTACATTTAGGCCAAAAACTTCAATTTTGGTCTCATCTGACCAGAGTACCTTCCTCCACATGTTTGCTGTGTCCCCCACATGGCTTGTGGCAAACTGCAAACGGGACTTCTTATGGGTTTTTTTTCAACAATGGCTTTCTTCTGGCCACTCTTCCATAAAGGCCCGATTTGTGGAGTGCACGACTAATAGTTGTCCTGTGGCCAGATTCTCCCACCTGAGCTATGGATCACTGCAGCTCCTTCAGAGTTACCATGGCTACTTCTCTGATCAATGCTCTCCTTGCCCGGCCTGTCAGTTTAGGTGGACGGCCATGTCTTGGTAGGTTTGCAGTTGTGCCATACTCTTTCCATTTTCGGATGATGGATTGAACAGTGCTCCGTGAGATGTTCAAAGCTTGGGAATTTTTTTTATAACCTAACCCTGCTTTCAACTTCTCCACAACTTTATCCCTGACCTGTCTGGTGTGTTCCTTGGGCTTCATGATGCTGTTTGTTCACTAATGTTCTCTAACAAACCTCTTGACGCCTTCACAGAACAGCTGTATTTATACTGAGATTAGATTACACACAAGTGGACTCTATTTACTAATTAGGTGACATCTGAAGGCAATTGGTTGCACTGGATTTTATTTAGGGGTATCAGAGTAAAGGGGGCTGAATACTTTTGCATGCCACACTTTTCATTTTTTTATTTGTAAAATAATTTGAAAACCATGTATCATTTTCCTTCCACTTCACAATTATGCACCACTTTGTGCTGGTCTATCACATAAAATCCCAATAAAATACATTTATGTTTGTGGTTGTAACGTGACAAAATGTGGAAAAGTTCAAGGTGTATGAATACTTTTGCAAGCCACTGTACCAATGAATATATATACACGCACATAAATAAACAGATAAAGTGCAATGGGCTATTAATGACCAGAGTTTTGTTTGGGTTGAGTTTAGTAGCCTGATGTGGGGAAGTAGCTATTCCTGAACCTGGATGTTGCAGATTTCAGGCTCCTGTACCTTCTACCTGAAGGCAGCGGGGAGATGAGTGAGTGGCCAGGATGGTGTAGGTCTTTGATGATGCTGGCAGCCTTTTTGAGGCAGCGGCTGCGATAGATCCCCTCGATGGTAGGGAGGTCAGAGCCGATGATGGACTTGGGCAGTGTTTACAACTTTTTGCAGTCTTTTCCGCTCCTGCCGAACTAAGCCACGATGCAACCGGTCAGCATGCTCTCTACTGTGCACCTGTAAAAGTTCGAGAGAGTCCTCCTTGCCATACCGACTCTCCGTAATCTTCTTAGGAAGTAGAGGCGATGATGTGCTTTCTTTACAATTGCATCCGTGTTTTCGGACCAGGAGAGATCTTCAGAGATATGTACACCCAGGAATTTGAAGCTCTTGACCCTCTCCACCATCGACATTGATGTAAACGGACTATGGGTCCCCATCCTACCCCTTCCAAAGTCCCCAATCAGTTCCTTGGTTTTTGCTGGTGTTGAGAGCCAGGTGATTGTACTGGCACATTTGGTCAAACGGTCAATCTCACTTCTATACTCTGACTCATCTCCATCAGTGATACGTCCCACAACAGTGGTGTCATCAGCGAACTTGATGATGGAGTTCGCACTATGACCGGCTACGCAATCATGAGTATAGAGTGATACAGCAGTGGGCTGAGCACGCAGCCTTGAGGTGCTCCCGCACTGATTGTTATCGAGGCTGACACATTTCCACCAATACGGACAGACTGTGGTCTGTGAATGAGGAAGTCGAGGATCCATTTGCAGAGGGATGCGCTGAGACCCAGTTCTGAGAGTTTGGTAACCAGCTTGGAGGGGATGATTATTTTAAATGCCGAGCTGTAATCTATGAATAACGGCCTGACATGAGTTTTTGTTGTCCAAGTGGTCCAAAGCGGAATGGAGAGCCAGTGAGATCGCATCTATCGTTGATCTATTGTGGCGGTAAGCGAACTGCAGTCCCCGTCTCGAGGTAGGAGTTGATTTGCACCATGATCAACCTCTCAAAGCACTTCATCACCACCGACATTAGTGCACTGGTTGATAGTCATTGTGGCATGTCACCTTGCTCTTCTTGGGAACGGTATAATTGATGCCCTCTTAAAGCAGGTGGGAAACCTCAGACCTCAGAAGTGAGAGGTTGAAAATGTCCGTAAAAACTCCAGCCAGTTGGCCCGCACAGGTTTTTAGAACACGACCGGGTATGCCATCAGGTCCCGACGCTTTCCGAGGGTTCACCCCTCTGAAGGATTTTCTGACGTCGACCTCAGTGACCATGACCGAAATACCATCACAGCGAATGGGGGCTCGAGAAGGCACATCAGTGTTCTCCCTATCAAAGTGTGCGTAAAACGCATTGAGCTCGTCAGGTAGTGATGTTTCGCCGACATTCGAGCTACCTCCTGATTTTGCCTATTCATGTTCTCCAGAAATGCTGCCTGATACGCTGAGTTACTCCAGCACTTTGTATCTTCATTGTATTTATTTTTTCATATTATTGCTGTATGAATCTGAATCTGGTCATGAACTCCAATCACTGGCCTTTAAAAGACTCCCACATGTTAGATGTGGATAGATGTGAATTTGCCCTCGAATAGTTGCCTTCAACTGTTATTGTCTAATACTATTTTAATTAGACCTTCCCCCAATTTAGCATTTTCGCCTAATTAATAGTTTTATCCTTTTGCATAACTTTCTTTAAACTTATGGGATTTATAATTACGTTTTCCAGTTGCTCTAGTGGGATTTGAATCCACAATATAGACAAAAGACAATAGGTGCAGGAGTAGGCCATTCAGCCCTTTGAGCCAGCACCGCCATTCAATGTGATCATGGCTGATCATCCCCAATCAGTACCCCGTTCCTGCCTTCTCCCCATATCCCATGACTCCGCTATTTTTAAGAGCCCTATCTAGCTCTCTCTTGAAAGCATCCAGAGAACCTGCCTCCACTGCCCTCTGAGGCAGAGAATTCCATAGACTCACCACTCTCTGTGAGAAAAAGTCCTCGACTGTGTTCTAAATGGCTTACTCCTTATTCTTAAACTGTGGCCCCTGATTCTGGACTCCCCCAACACCGGGAACATGTTTCTTGCCTCTAGCGTGACCAAATCCTTAACAATCTTATATGTTTCAATGAGATATCCTCTCATCCTTCTAAACTCTAGAGTGTACAAGCCCAGCTGCTCCATTCTCTCAGCATATGACAGTCCCACCATCCTGGGAATTAACCTTGTAAACCTACGCTGCACTCCTTCAATAGCAAGAATGTCCTTCCTCAAATTAGGGGATCAAAACTGCACACAATACTCCAGGTGTGATCTCTCACTAGGGCTCTGTACAACTGCAGAAGGACCTCTTTGCTCCTATATTCGATTCCTCTTATTATAAAGGCCAACATGTAATTTGCTTTCTTCACTGCCTGCTGTACATGTACTTTCATAGACTGATGAAATAGGACCCCCAGATCCTGTTGTACTTCCCCTTTTCTCAACTTGACACCATTATTCCAACTTGACGCCATTTGTCCCAACTTGACACCATTTAGGGGTCTCCAAACTATGACCCACATCCGGCCTGCCACAATATTTCATCCGGCCCGCAGCAAGCTCTTCAAACGTTCCATGCTGTGGGCTATTTAGTGGGTTCTGTGGTAATGGGTTTTGTGCTAGCTAGATAAAACAGCGTTCCCACTTGCCCCACCCCTCCTGTCTTTACTTGACTGGCATCAAAATATTTTTTTCCCCCTCAGGGACCCGACAGCTCCACGGTTAAGTTTCCATTGCTGCCCCCCACCCCAGGCCAGACCATCGGCACCTTGTGTGATTGGGGGGGGGAGGGAGGCGAGTGTCCTCGAGCTGGGAGAGGGAGAGGCCGAGGGTACCCGACGCGGTGTCTCCCTCGGTCCCCTTATCGGTTGCAATCCGGGGGCCCGTGGTAGTTTACATAGAGACAGATATAGAGATAGATAGATGGATAGATAGAGAGACAGAGAGACAGAGAGACAGAGAGAGAGACAGGGAGAGAGAGACAGAGTGAGTCAGAGAGACAGAGAGACAGAGAGAGGGAGAGAGAGAGAGGCAGAGGGACAGACAGAGAGAGGCAGAGAGAGAAAGGCCGAGGCAGAGAGAGACAGACATAGAGAGGCAGAGAGAGAGAGAGAGAGGCAGAGAGAGAGGCAGAGGCAGAGAGAGAGAGGCAGAGAGAGAGGGGCAGAGAGAGAGAGAGGCAGAGAGAGGCAGGCAGAGAGATAGAGAGGCAGAGAGAGAGAGGCAGAAAGAGAGAGGCAGAGAGAGAGAGGGAGAGAGGCAGAGACAGAGAGAGAGAGGCAGAGGCAGAGAGAGAGGCAGAGGCAGAGAGAGAGGCAGAGAGACAGAGGGAGTGGCAGAGAGGGAGATGCAGAGAGGGAGAGACATAGAGGGAGTGGCAGAGAGGGTTACTCAGAGAGAGGCAGAGAGAGAGGGGTAGAGGGAGAGGCAGAGAGAGGGGCAGAGAGAGGCACAGAGAGAGAGGCAGACAGGAAGAGAGAAAGTCAGCGAGAAGCAGAGAAAGAGAGAGAGAGAGAGAGAGAGAGAGAGAGAGACGGGCAGAGAGAGAGAGGGGGGCAGAGGCAGAGAGAGAGAGAGAGAGGGAGGCAGTGGCAGAGAGAGAGGCAGAGGCAGGGAGAGAGAGGGGCAGAGAGCAAGGCAGAGAGGGAGAAGCAGAGAGGCAGAGTGAGAGAGAGATAGTGAGAGGGAGGTAGAGAGGGAGGCAGAGAGGGGCAGAGAGAGGGAGGCAGACAGAGAGAGATGGGAGAGAGAGAGAGAGGGGCAGAGAGAGAGAGAGGCATAGAGAGAGAGGCAGAGAGAGACAGCGAGAGACAGTGAGAGACAGAGAGGCAGAGAGAGAGGCAGAGAGAGAGACAGAGGAAGAGAGAGCAGAGAGAGGCAGAGAGAGAGAGGAGAGGCAGAAAGAGAGAGAGAGAGAGAGAGGCAGTGAGAGAGAAGGGCAGAGGCAGAGAGAGAACAGCAGAGGCAGAGTGAGAGAGAAGGCCAGAGGCAGAGAGAAAGAGACAGGCAGAGGCAGAGAGAGATGCAGTCAGAGAGAGAGAGAGACAGAGGGAGAGGCAGAGAGGGAGGCATAGAGGGAGAGGAGAGAGAGAGGCAGAGAGAGAGAGAGAGAGGCAGAGAGAGAGGGGCAGAGAGAGAGAGAGAGAGAGAGAGAGAGGGAGACAGAGAGAGGGAGAGAGAGGCAGAGAGAGAGAGAGAGAGAGAGAGAGGCAGAGAGGGGCAGAGAGAGGGAGAGAGAGAGAGAGAGGGGCAGAGGCAGAGAGAGAGAGAGACAGAGACAGTGGCAGAGAGAGAGAGAGAGACAGACAGAGAGAGAGAGGCAGAGAGAGAGAGGGAGAGAGAGAAAGAGGTAGAGAGAGGAGAGGGAGAGAGAAGGAGGAAGAGAGAGGAGGAGAGAGAGAGCAGAGAGAGGCAGAGAGGGAGGCAGAGAGAGAGGGAGGCAGAGAGAGGGAGGCAGAGAGAGGGAGGCAGAGAGAGAGGGAGGCAGAGAGGGAGGCAGAGAGGGAGGAGAGAGAGGAGGGAGGCAGAGAGGGCAGAGAGAGGGAGGCAGAGAGAGGGAGGCAGAGGAGCAAGAGTGCGGCAGTGAGAGAGAGTGGCAGAGAGAGACTCAGAGAGCACGGAGAGAGGGAGGCAGAGAGAGAGAGGCAGAGAGAGAGGCAGGCAGAGAGAGAGAGAGAGAGAGAGAGAGAGAGAGAGAGGGAGAGACAGAGAGAGAGAGACAGAAAGAGAGACAGAGAGACAGAGACACACAGAGAAAGACAGGGGGAGAGACAGAGAGGCAGAGGGACAGACAGAGAGACATTAAATTTATAGAACTGCCATTTCTTTATTTTTTCCTAGGGCCCGCAAAAATGTGCCAAATATATAATGTGGCCCGCATACTGAAATGTTTGGAGGCCCCTGATACAGATAAAGAAATCAATAGACACAAAATGCTGTAATAATTCAGTGGGCCAGGCAGCATCTTCTGGAGAGAAGGAATGGTTGACGTTTCTGTCTGCAGAAGGGTCTCGACGCGAAACACCGCCCATTCCTTCTCTCCAGAGATGGCTGCCTGTCCCACTGAGTTACTCCAGCAGCTTGTGTCTAAACCAGCATCTGCAGTTCCTTCCTACACATAAATAAATCCATACTTTATTGCAGGCTACTTTTGTACGGTGATTGCAGCATGTATTTTGAACTTCAAAAGAGCCGTTGGACTTCTTGTGTTAACTCTGTTGGCCATTTTCTTTGTTTGCTGGGATTGGTTGATGGAAAGATATGGAGAAACAGTATCTGATCACTTTACTTCAAAAAACAACATTTCCAAAAAACACAAGGTTCTACTAAAATTGTGAGTAAAGCATAATTTTATGAATCCTAGAGATTGTGAGTAAATCCTTATCCATTCAACAGATTAAACTTTAATTTGATGTAATGGGCAGCCATGTGGTTTTTCAATTGCACGTTTTTTTTATTGTACACTGGAAATGCACCTGATAATAGCTATATACCAATACTTTCTTGCTGATCTTGTAAATCAGCAGTGGAGCACATTGACGGGTGTATTCCAATCATTATACTTGCTATCCACGTAAATAGTCAACAAAGTGCTACAGTACCTCAGTGGGTCAGGCAGCATCTCTGAAGGACAAGGACAGATGATGTTCGGGGTCAGGACCCTTCAAACTGACTGTAGTATGGGGGAAAGAAACTGTAATGGAGGCACGGGCAGGACAAAGCCTTGCAAGTGATCACTGGATTTTAACCATTGGTAACTCCCACCAATCTTTCTGTCCACTGCCAGAGGGAGGCCACACAGAGGCAAACTGGAAGAACTGCATGTTATAATCCGCCAGGGTAGTTTACAATCTTAAACTATGAATATTGAATGTTTCAGTTTTAGGCTACATCCCCTCACTTTACCCTGCCCCTCTATCCCTCCCCATACACATCAAACCAGCATGTGCAGTTCATTCTTACATAATTTATCCCACTATCCCGCTTCATCTCCCAAACCCCTTGTTCGCTTCCACCTATATCCCTCACTCTGGCTTTACATTTCACTCCGCTTTTGTCACCTTTTGATCTCTACCCTTTCTCCACCCATCTGCGAGGCTTTGGCCCTCCACCACCTCTTTTCAAGCTCCCCCCCCACTACAATCAATGTGAGTGAGGATCCCAAACCAAAATATCGCCTGTCCGTGTCCTCCAGAGATGCTGCCTGGCTGACCTAGAATTACTCCAACACTGTGTTTTATTCAAAATTCCATCATTTGCATTTCCTTGTGTCTCCAGGTCAATACTCCAATTGATGTCATTCCAAAATTATATTCTTATTATTTCTTATTATATTATTATTATTGTAGTCCCAGTTTTGTAATGAGTTGTTCAGATAAAACCACAAAATGCATTATTTTTCATGTTGATTAACACCGTTACATCAATTGTGCTCAATCTTTTTTATTTATCATTTATTTGAACCAATATCAACTCATTATATACCGTGCCCTTTTATTTTAATCATCCTGGGACATTTTCCCTAGTCTGTGACAGTTGAGTTAAGAGTTATTTCCCAGTTCAAATTAATAACTATTCTATAAAATTGGCAAAATTTGAAAAATAAATTAAACATTATGTTCTCCTTCAGGAAAATAATGATGAACGGGGACCCTGTCTGAACTGTGGGAACCTAACTCAATAAATGTCTTAATTTATTCATTCATGTGATGTGGATGTTGCAAGTGTTCATTGTCCATTCTTAATCGTTGCTGGACTGATTAGAAAGTCATTTATGTTGGTGGATTCGTGTCACATAAAGGGCAGACTGGTTAGGGATAGCAGAACTCCTTCTCCAAATGACATTAGTGTAGGAATGACAACTCACACACAGTGATTAAGATCCAAAGACTTTTATTAGCAATACAGCATAAGTAACTTCATCTTAACACACTACTCAAGACTGGGGAAGAAAGGGAAAAAGGCTTTTTATTAAATCAGTGGGTGGAGCCATAGTATGACTCATAGCATGAGTGGTACTGATCTACATCCTCCCTCTTAAAGAATTAAATGTAAATACAAAACCATTGACTGAATAAGGCATGCACAGCAATTGATAGTAAGCTGGAGGAAAGTCAAACTTAGTCCGAGTACTTCACAGTGGGCTTGCAAACATGACCAGCACGTGTGCGATATAAACCATTTCCGTTTTTCGCCACCGGGGACGGAGTCGGTGGCATGACTGGTGGCGGAGAGTGAAATGGCATTCACTGTGGTCAAACAGGGGACTTTTGTACAGGCGGAGGAAACGTCACCATTGGCAGAGTAGCCGTTTCAAAAGTTGGTTGTTGTGCTGGTATAGGTGGACCGATGCCGCTAGACGTGGACGGAAGTACATTAAGATCCAACTACTTTTATTAGCAATACAGCATAAGTAACTTTACCTTAACACACTACTCAAGACTGGGGAAGAAAGGGAGAAAGGCTTTCTATTAAACCAGTGGGCAGAGCCACAGTATGACTCATAGCATGAGTGACACTGATCTACAATTAGTGAACACAGATTTGGTTTTCATGCTGTCAGAACCTGATAGGGTTCAGTTTCATTGTTACAGTGCTAAACAGTTGTTTTTATAAAACACTTATTTTTCTCATAACTTGAAATTTTATTTACTTAACTGCAGTTGTGGGATTTGAGATGTTGTCTTTGGGTCAATGGTCCAGAACCCTGGCCATTAGTCCAGTGACATACCAATTATGTTACCATGGTGTAGCAATGTTACAAAATGTTGAGATTTAAAAAATCAAGTCTGCAATTTATCCCATCAGATAAAGCATAAAAAGAAGTTTAATTTGACACCTAATTCACTTTCATATCTTCAGTATTAAAAAAGTTATGGTCATTATCAAACTCGGAAATTAGCATCTTGTTTCCTATTGCTTTTCCAGTAACACAAAAGCTGTGATCGAGGCGTCAAAAGCCCATACCTTTCTTAAAAATTAAGAGAACTGAATGCAATTTTCAGTTATTATAGATTGAAGCATTCTGAAACAAATATAAAACATCTTACTTGGATAACCTGAAATTAAAGCATATAATTAGTTAGTTACCTAATTGTAACTAATTACAAAATTGACCGTTGTGACGGAAATAGAAATAAACACCCAGACTGCCTTGAAAATTAAAAAATGCGCTATTCTCAAGATCAAAACTTTAATATTATTGTATTATATGCTGTAAGTCCATAACAGATAGGTAAATAAATTACAATTTCTAGCAATAGACCAAGTCTTTATGGAGAAGATCAGTTGCTAGCTGGTACATTGGCATATCATAATCAGTAGCATCATCATACTCCTCAGATTGTAACCAATAAGCAACTCTGTACACCTTGTTTTTCCTCAACTTTTCAATTTTGGCATTGTAAACTACAAGTTTTTGCTCTTCAAACCACGCATGACATGCCTTTCTGCCCTCTACTTTCCCATTAAGAATGTCCTGTAGACCATCATATTTGGAATAGTCCAAATTTGGATAATCTCTGCGAATGCTGTCCAAATCAGTCTCTTTTGCTGGGCATTTGGATTGACAATTTTGCACTTCTTCTTTGGAGACATCTGTTTAAAATGTAAAAGAAAAAAAACCACTGAACAGCAATAGCAGAAACAAGTTATTATTTGCAGTTTTAGAAAAAATGTAGAAATGATAAAGTTAAACGCTAAAACAAATAGTAAACACCCAACAAAAAATTAATATTCATCATAAATTCATCTAATCAAATTCATCTAAATTCCTAAATTACAAGACCTGAACATTTATCCATTTCTTAAGAAAAGGATATATTTTTTAAATAGCCTAAGTATTCAAATAACAAACTAATCCCATTCACACAAGAATTCACAATATAACATGATTTTAAAATCTCACTGTCATGAACTTATATGCCAGATGGAAGGAATTTAATGTTTAATTCCCATAAATTAGTCCAGAAACATCCACTCTTAATATAATCAAAATTATTATTTTTTTGCACAAATCCCTGTTGTGGATAATTATATACAAATATTGACTATGGATAGACAATAACACAAAACATAGACGATTTAGATCCTCTTATGACAGGATTGTCCAAAAAAAATAGAGGATTTAAATCATCTTGCGCGTGGGTGTTTCTGGAATGCGATCGATTGGAACGTTGCAGTTGCCGTGAATTTTAATCCCATTTCGGCAGGAAAGACACTGCCGAAGCATATGGGGCCCAAATAACATTTTTGCACCATAAAATTAGATTAAATCCACCCCAAGAAGCAAGATTATATTTTAAATACTCGACTTACCCTTTGTGCGATCCGTCATGTTGTAGGCGTTTGAGGGCGTTAGAAGTCGCTTTTTACTTTAATCCAACTATTAAATTGTCCAGCGATTTAAAAAAAAAATGGGAACGGAAGTCCGAACGATTTTTCTTCATCGACTAGCAGCCCGAGGAAATCCCTCTCCAACAAGCGATACAAACCTGCACTTTAATCCCGACCCCCCCCCCCCCCCCAAAGGCGCCAAAGTCGCGCACACAGCCCGTGGCAGATCTGCAGCGCCGCTTAAGGTAGGTTTTGTAACATTGCTACATGGTGATTGTTTAAGGTGGTAAACAATGATTGCATAGAACTGATGATGGCATGAATTACTATTCTACAGTATTTCATTAATTATGTAACTGGAATAGAAGTGTCCCTCAGAAAATTAAATGGATAGATGGAGTTTTGATTTGTATTTGTTTTTTAAAATGTTTCCTGACCTAAGAAGATGTCTCAGGGTCTTTCCCAAGACTTGTTGCCCTTCTCTTGATGTTTGCTGTGGAGTTTTATACAGAGAATAATTGAATTATAATTAAGTGGTAAAAGAACATCAATAAGCCAGAATGGCATATTACTTTCAGGGAACTTGGAGGTAATAAACAAGTTATTACAGAACCTGCTTTGATGGTTGGAGATTTCAATGTTCAACATATACAACTGACTGAATATTCAAACTTTTATATTTATTTTGCATTAGTGCACTGTATGCTGCTATGATTATATTCACTATACTTTGGTTAATACTGGACACACGAAAGGAAGGTGCCAACCAGGTCATTTCCTTTGTTGGACTTTGTATGTTTATCATCTTCACATTTGTCTTCTCCAAATATCCAGGGAAGGTAAGCACCATATATTTTTCTTTATTATTATCCCAGCATCACACGGGAGGGCTGGTCCCCCAACACAATATTCCATCTCTCCACCAATTCCAATATTGGTGGCCAGTGGGGGGGGGGGGGGGGGGGGGGGGGGGCTTTCTGGAGCGCTAGTATGGGTGTTGTGGGCTGAGGGGACTGGTTTCCAGAGGGCTAGTATGGACATTTTGGGCCAAATGGATTCTTGAGCTGGCGGCTGAGTCACTCAAGCCTGTTGTTGAAAAGTAGTTGAAAAGTTGAAGCCAAACACAGGCAGACTTTACTCTGAACTGCTGTAGATTTGGGAGCAACAGCAGGAGGAGATTAGCAAGAGATCAGACTGATTGGCTCTAGCCCGAGTGGGAGGAGAGAAGTGAGTCAGTGCCGGGAAAACAGTTGAAAACTGAGGAATTGGTTTGTAAATTGGTAAATTGGGCAATTTATCAGTCAATTTAAGCAAGACTGCTCTTAGGGAGCGGCAGTGAGTGAGCGGCCTAGTGAGAGAAGTGCCGTGTAAGTCTTCGGCGAGGAGGCTGAGGAGCGGAGACCACGCAATACGCTTGAGAGTTGGAGACGAAAGAAGGAGATGTCAGGCAAGCTGATTCAGTGTGATGCTTGCAGTATGTGGGAGGTCAAGGACACCGCTGGTGCCTCTGGCTGCTACAAATGCGAG
Organism: Leucoraja erinaceus; assembly: GCF_028641065.1. Classification (NCBI taxonomy): domain Eukaryota; kingdom Metazoa; phylum Chordata; class Chondrichthyes; order Rajiformes; family Rajidae; genus Leucoraja; species Leucoraja erinaceus. The sequence continues at coordinate 74,921,568 of NC_073379.1, read as the reverse complement.
AAGTGCATCCAGGTAGAGGTCCTGAAGGACCATGTTGGGGAACTGGAGAAGCAAGTGGATGACCTCCGGTTCGTCCGAGAAACAGAGTCGTTCCTCGACAAGTCCTACAGTAAGATTGTTACACCTAAGGTACTGGAAGAGAGAAAGTGGGAGACAGTGAGAAAGGGAGGGAAGCATGGACTGCCAATGTCCCCGGGTGTTGTACCTCTTGTGAACAGGTTCACCCACTTAGAAGCTGTCGGGACAGAAGAGTTGTTATCTCCAGGGTTGTTATCTCCGGTTTGCTTCCAGTTCCTCATGTTGGCGAGAGCAGGAACAGGGACATATGGGACCTGAACGTGTGGCTGAGGAACTGGTGCACGGGGCAGGGATTTAGATTCTTGGATCACTGGGATCTGTTTTGGGGTAAGGGGGAACTGTACAAAAGGGACGGATTGCATCTTAACAGGTGTGGGACCAGCATTCTGGCAGGCAGGTTTGCCACTGCTACACGGGTGGTTTTAAACTGAATAAGGGGGGTGGGGTGTCGAATGGGATAGTGGAGGATGGAGTTAAGTGAAAGGGTTTCTTAAATGTGTGAGCGTAGAGACAGAGGGGTTGAAATGAGGGTAGAAGCAATAGGTAGCAAGGTGAAAAGTAAAAGTGGCAGATCGGCAAATCCAGGGCAAAAATCAAAAAGGGCCACTTTTCAGCATAATAGTGTAAGGGGTAAGAGTGTTGTAAAAACAAGCCTGAAGGCTTTGTGTCTCAATGCAAGGAGCATTCGTAATAAGGTGGATGAGTTGAATGTGCAGATAGCTATTAATGACTATGATATAGTTGAGATCACGGAGACATGGCCCCAGGGTGACCAAGGCTGGGAGCTAAACATCCAGGGATATTCAATATTCAGGAGGGATAGACAGAAAGGGAAAAGAGGTGAGGTAGCGTTGCTGGTTAGAGAGCAGATTAACGCAATAGAAAGGAAGGACATTAGCTTTGAGGATGTGTTATCGATATGGGTAGAGCTGCGAAACACTAAGGGGCAGAAAACGCTAGTGGGAGTTGTGTACAGGCCACCTAACAGTAGTAGTGAAGTTGGAGATGGTATCAAACAGGAAATTAGAAATGCGTGCGACAAAGGCAAAACAGTTATAATGGGTGACTTCAATCTACATATAGATTGGGTGAATCAAATTGGCAGGGGTGCTGAGGAAGAGGATTTCTTGGAATGTATGCGGGGTAGTTATCTAAATCAACATGTAGAGGAACCAATGAGAGAGCAGGCTATTTTAGACTGGGTATTGAGTAATGAGGAAGGGTTAGTTAGCAGTCTTGTTGTACGTGCCCCCTTGGGCAAGAGTGACCATAATATGATTGAGTTCTTCATTAGGATGGAGAATGACATTGTTAATTCAGAAACAATAGTTCTGAACTTAAAGAAAGGTAACTTTGAGGGTATGAGACGTGAATTGGCCAAGATAGACTGGCGATTGATTCTTAATGGGTTGACGGTGGATATGCAATGGAAGGCATTTAAAGACTGCATGGATGAACTACAATAATTGTTCATCCCAGTTTGGCAAAAAAATAAATCAGGTAAGGTAGTGCATCCATGGATAACAAGGGAAATCAGGGATAGTATCAAAACAAAAGATGAACCGTACAAATTAGCCAGAAAAAGCGGCCTACCAGAGGACTGGGAGAAATTCAGAGACCAGCAGAGGAGGACAAAGGGCTTAATTAGGAAAGGGAAAATAGATTATAAAAGAAAACTGGCAGGGAACATAAAAACTGACTGCAAAAGCTTTTATAGATATGTGAAGAGAAAAAGATTAGTTAAAACAAATGTAGGTCCCTTGCAGTCAGAAACGGGTGAATTGATCATGGGGAACAAGGACATGGCAGACCAATTGAATAACTACTTTGGTTCTGTCTTCACTAAGGAAAACATAAATAATCTGCCGGAAAGAGCAGGGGACCGGGGGTCAAATGAGATGGGGGAACTGAGTGAAATCCAGGTTAGCCAGGAAGTGGTGTTAGGTAAATTGAATGGAGTAAAGGCCGATAAATCCCCAAGGCCAGATAGGCTGCATCCCAGAGTACTTAAGGAAGTAGCCCCAGAAATAGTGGATGCATTAGTGATAATTTTTCAAAACTCTTTAGATTCTGGAGTAGTTCCTGAGGATTGGAGGGTAGCTAATGTAACCCCACTTTTTAAAATGGGAGGGAGAGAGAAAACAGGGAATTACAGACCAGTTAGTCTAACGTCGGTAGTGGGGAAACTGCTAGAATCAGTTATTAAAGATGGGAAAGCAGCACATTTGGAAAGTGGTGAAATCATTGGACAAAGTCAGCATGGATTTATGAAAGGTAAATCATGTCTGACGAATCTTATAGAATTTTTCGAGGATGTAACTAGTAGAGTGGATAAGGGAGAACCAGTGGATGTGTTATCTCTGAACTTTCAAAAGACATTCGACAAGGTCCCACATAAGCGATTAGTATACAAACTTAAAGCACACGGTATTGGGGGTTCAGTATTGATGTGGATAGAGAACTGGTTGGCAGACAGGAAGCAAAGAGTAGGAGTGAACGGGTCCTTTTCACAATGGCAGGCAGAGACTAGTGGGGTACCGCAAGGCTCAGTTCTGGGACCCCAGCTATTTACGATATATATTAATGATTTGGACGAGGGAATTTAATGCAACATCTCCAAGTTTGCGGATGACACGAAGCTGGGGGCAGTGTTAGCTGTGAGGAGGATGCTAGGAGGCTGCAAGGTGACTTGGATAGACTGGGTGAGTGGGCAAATGCATGGCAGATGCAGTATAATGTGGATAAATGTGAGGTTATCCACATTGGTGGCAAAAACAGGAAAGTAGATTATTATCTGAATGGTGGCCGATTAGGAAAGGGGGAGATGCAACAAGACCTGGGTGTCATGGTACACCAGTCATTAAAAGTAGGCATGCAGGTGCAGCAGGCTGTGAAGAAGGCGAATGGTATGTTAGCATTCGTAGCAAAAGGATTTGAGTATAGGAGCAGGGAGGTTCTACTGCAGTTGTACAGGGTCTTGGTGAGACCACACCTGGAGTATTGCGTACAGTTTTGGTCTCCTAATCTGAGGAAATACATTCTTGCCATAGAGGGAGTACAGAGAAGGTTCACCAGACTGATTCCTGGGATGTCAGGACTTTCATATGAAGAAAGACTGGATAGACTCGGTTTGTACTCGCTAGAATTTAGATGATTGAGGGAGGATCTTATAGAAACTTATAAAATTCTTAAGGGGTTGGACAGGCTAGAATGCAGGAAGATTGTTCCCGATGTTGGGGAATCCAGAACAAGGGGTCATAGTTTAAGGATAAGGGGGAAATCATTTAGGACCGAGATGAGGAAAACTTTTTTCACACAGAGAGTGGTGAATCTCTGGAATTCTCTGCCGCAGAAGGTAGTTGAGGCCAGTTCATTGGCTATATTTAAGAGGGAGTTAGATGTGGCCCTTGTGGCTAAAGGGATCAGGGAGTATGGAGAGAAGGCAGGAACGATACTGAGTTGGATGATCAGCCATGATCATATTGAATGGCGGTGCAGGCTCGAAGGGCCGAATGGTCTACTCCTGCACCTATTTTCTATGTTTCTATGTTGTGCTGGCAGCTCACTCACTCACGGTTGGTGGGCTTGCAGTTGACACGGCTATTCCTTGAAATTCCATTTGAAGTACCATTTCAAGCAGGGTGCAAGGCCACAAAAGACAGCGAGTTGTGACCTCTCCCTCTTCCATCTTGCAGAGACTGAGCCACGCCCACACTTCTGGATTTTATAGTCCCCCCCCCACCAGAAAGGGCGTGGCCTTCATGGCGTGATTGAAATGAGAGAGAATCTCAACATTTTTTAAACACTAATAACTCTTTTATTTTTCATCGATGAACTTTACATTGGGAGCCTGGGATCTCTTGCCGAGATCACCAATGGCGGAGCTCCATCCAGTGCGGCCAGTCGGCTTTGGAAGCCGCGGTCTCAGGTAAGGAAGCGGCCGTTCCAGGTTTGCCATGATGCTGAGAGGATTCTCCTGATGCCGGAGCACCATCCTCCGGCGAGAACAGCCTGGAACATCGGGCCTCCGTAAAGGCGACTGCGGAGGCCAAAATAGGCCGGACTATGGGTGGACATGGGGATGGGGACTGGACTTTGTGCCTTCCCTCATAATGGGAACCATTATGGGGGGATGTTATTTATGTTTAAACTTCTTTATTACTGTTATGTTGTATTATTTTTTTTATGCGCTGCAATGGCAATAAGCATTTCACTACACCAATTGGTGTATGGGACTAATAAAGAACCTTTGAACCTTTCGTTCTAAACTCCAGCGAGCACAGGGCCAATGCTGTCAAACGCTCATCATATGTTAACCCACTCATTTCCTAATTGTGAGTGTTGATCATAAACTCATTCTCTAGTTATTCATCCAGGCTCTGGGCATCTTTTGGAAAGATAACCACACTGCTACGTTAACCAGTATACAAGGTAGAATAAAAAAGAAGCTGCTGGAGAAATTTAGTAGATCAGGCAATATTTATGGAGGAAAATGGACAATTGGTGTTTGGGTTGAGACCCGAAATGCTGACTGTCCATTTCCCTTTATATATGCTGTAAGACCCAATAAGTTCCTCCAGCAGCTCTCCATTTATCTCCAGGTTCTAGCATCTGCAGACTCTTGTGTCGACAATAAATAAAAATTATACTTGTATGGTAAACATTGTGCTCCTTTGTGACATAATGAAATATTTCTGACAAAGAATAAATAATAATTATGCCTTAATGAAGCGCATAAAACCAAATGTGGACAAAGTAAGAATTGAATTAAAAAAAATGTAAGTTGTTATCACCATGATGAATTAATCAAATGAAGAAAATGTATTATCAGCACATAATGATTTTGAATTAACATCTGCTGATTGTTTTGAATTTCCTGATCATTTTGGTTCTCAAGTTTTTCTTTCCTTAACAATGAGGGAATTGATAAAACAATGTTTCTTTAATTCTTAAATAATTTTTATTGTATTTGTGCCTAGGTAAAGTGGAGAACTGTTTTGTGGGGTGTAGGCTTGCAGTTTATTTTGGGGCTGATAATTCTGAGAACGCATGCAGGATACGTTGCCTTTAACTGGTTGGGAATACAAGTGCAGGTATGTGAAATAATGGATTATTTGAAAATCCTTAGTATTATGTAGCAATGTTACAAAATTTTGAGATTTAAAAAATCAAGTCTTTAATTTATCCCATCAGATAAAGCATAAAAAGAAGTTTAATTTGACACCTAATTCACTTTCATATCTTCAGTATTAAAAATGTTATGGCCATTTTCATACTCGGAAATTGGCATCTTGTTCCCTATTGCTTTTTCATTGACTTAACACAAAAGCTGTGATCGAGAACATTTAAAAGCCCATAACTTTCTTAAAATTTTAAGAGAACTGAAAGAAATTTTCAGTTATTATAGATTGAAGCATTCTGAAACAAATATGAAACGAATCTTACGTAGATGACTTGAAATTAAAGCATATAATTAGTTAGTTACCTAATTTGTAGCTAATTACAAAATTCAATTACTACACCTAAACATCTATTCATTTCTTAAGAATAGATTAACATTTTTAAACGGCCTAAGTGTTCAAATAACATTCACACAAGAATTCAGAATATAACATAATTTTTAAATCTCATTGTCATGGGTTTATAGGCCAAATGGAAGGAATTTAATGTTTAATACCTGTAAATTAATGGCCATTTAAATCAACTTGCCTGTGGGCTTTTCTTGAACATGACCATTTGGAACATTGAGGTTGCGGTGATTTTAGTTCCCATATCGGCAGCAAATACACTGCTGGTTCTTAGTGGAAAAAAATCACCGTTTCGCAACTTAAAATGTGAATTAAATGCATCTTAAGAAACACTTTTATACATAAAAATAAACTACTTTCTTTTACCTGTCCCCTACATAAAATCCGGCCCCGGCATTGACGGCTTCAGAAGCTGATTTTAAAATCACTCCAGCGATTAACTTGTCGGGCAAATTTAAAAAAAAAACCCACACAGAACGGCCGTCGGAACGATTCTTTAGCATCATCTTGCACTCCAACAAATATAATCCAGGACCAGGTCGGAAGAAAAACGCGTTTTCACCCCGCCCCCCCCCCCCTCAAACGCGCCAAAATCGCGCACACGGCCAGTGGCAGAATTGTAGCGCCGCTGAAGGTAAGTATTGTAACATACCTATATTATGCTTTTTTTAAGCATACATGGAATGGCAATCAATAAATTCTATAGATTTTGTTGTATTTTGTAGGCTACTTTATGCTATTTTATATAATTTATTGGAGAAATTGTAATCTGGTAACTGAATAATAGAAAATGTGACACAAATTGCTGGAGTAACTCCGCAGGTCAGGCAGTATCTCTTGAGAACACAAATAGGCACCATTTCAGGTCGGACCCTTCTTCAAAATACATATGAGAAAACTGAAAGAGGTGGGGGCAAGGCAAAGCAAGCCAGGTGAAAGTAGGCTACACATGAGGGGGTGGAGCCAGCGGGGTTGGGGGAGGAGTTAATTGGCAGGTGATTGGACAAAGGCCCGAGGAAAAGGCAAAAGGCTGTGAGATATGGAGAGAAGCAGCATGAAATGTAAAACCAACGGAAGGTATATAGATGGAAGGGGTGAGGGAAGTGGGATTGTGAGAAATGGGTGTGCATTCAGGTGGGGCACAGGGAAGGGAGGGAGGTGGGGGGGGGAGGAGAAAGAGAAGGGAGGGGGAAGGAGGGTGGCTGCAGGGACTGTTTGTTGGTTAGTTGTGCAAATTTGAAGCATTCAATGTTCATACCATTGGGTTGTAAGCTACCAAAAAAGAATAGGAGATGTTGTTCCTCACGTTTGAGTGTGACCTCACTCTGACAATGGAGGAGGCCCAGGAAAGGTCAGTATGGGAATGAGAGTTAAAATGGTTAGCAACAGAGATATATTTAGTTTAGTTTAGATACACAGTGGAAATAGAAGTCCGCGCCGACCAGTGCTCCCCGCACACTAATGCCATCCTGCACTCTAGGGTCAATTCATAAATATACCGAGCCAATTAACCTACAACCTGGACATCTTTGTAGTGTGGGAGGAAACCGGAGATCCTGGAGAAAACCCACTCGGATCACAGGGAGAATGTGCAAACACCGTACAGACAAGCACCCATGGTCAGGATCGAACCAGTGTCTCTAGTGCTATAAGGCAGCAACTCTACGGCTGAGCCACCATGCCGCCCTATATTTAGCAGACGTTGACAGACAGGAAGTGTTCAGTGAAATGGTTGCAGTCTACGCTTTGTCTCGCAGATGGTAAAGGAGGCTACATCAGGAACGCCAAATGTAGTAGATGAGGTTAGACGAAGTGCAGGTGATCCTGTGTCTCACTTGGAAGGGAAGGGCTACTTGGATCCCTGGATGGATGTGAGGGAAAAAGTGTAGGGACAGGTGTTACATCTCCTGCAGTTGCAGGGGAAACTGCCTGGGAAGGGAGTGTTTTGGGTGTGAAAGGATAAGTGAATCATGGTGTTGTGGAGGAGTGGTCTCTGCAGAAAGTGGAAAGGGATGGACATGGTAAGATGTCTGGAACTCTTTATCCAGAACTGCCGCCGCGACGTCAACCGCCTCAACTTCTCCACTCCCCTGTCTCATTCCAATCTCTCCCCCCCTGAACGCACTGCCATTGAATCACTCCGCAAAAACCCAGATTGGGTTATCAAACCAGACGACAAGGGACGTGCCGTGGTAGTCTGGAGCGTCGATCTCTACAAAGCTGAGGCCACGCGCCAACTCTCGGACACCTCCTCCTACTTACCCTTGGACCATGACCCCACTGACGAGCACCAGGCCACCATATCTAGCACCATCACCGACTTCATCAATTCCCACGCCCTGCCCGACCAAGCTTCCAACCTCATCGTTCCCCAGCCCCGCACGGCCCGTTTTTACCTTCTCCCCAAAATCCACAAACCCGGCTCTACGGCAGACCCATTGTCTCTGCTTGTTCGTGCCCCACCGAACTCATCTCCACATACCTTGACTCCATCCTATCCCCCTTGGTCAAATCCCTTCCCACCATGTTCTAGACAACTCAGACACTCTCCGCCGCCTCCGCGCATTCCACTCTCTAGGCCCTCACCCCCTCATCTTCACCATGGATGTCCAGTCACTCTACACCTCCATCCCCCACCAGGATGGCCTCAAAGCCCTCCGGTTCTTCTTCGACCAGAGGAGCAACCTATGCCCAGCCACTGACGCCCTCCTCCGCCTAGCGGAGTTGGTCCTCACCCTCAACAACTTTACGTTTGACTCCTCCCATTTCCTCCAAACACAAGGCGTAGCTATGGGCACACGCATGGGCCCCAGCTACGCCTCTTTGTCGGGTGCGTTGAACAATCCTTGTTCAATATGCACCAGGGCCCCATCCCTGACCTCTACCTCCGTTACATTGACGACTGCTTTGGGGCCACCGCCTGCACCCACACACAACTGACTGACTTCATCCACTTCACCACCAACTTCCATCTGGCACTCCAATACACCTGGACCATTTCCGACACTTCCCTACCAATCCTTGACCTCACCATCTCCATCGCAGGGGACAGACTTCTGACCGACATACACTACAAACCAACTGACTCACATGGCTATCTGGACTACACATCTTCCCACCCTGCCCTCTGTAAAGACTCCATCCCCTACTCCCAATTCCTCCGCCTACGCCGCATCTGCTCCCAGGATGAGATGTTCCACACCAGGGCATTGGAAATGTCCTCGTTCTTTAGGGAACGGGGATTCCCCTCCGCCACCATAGATGAGGCTCGCACCAGGGTCTCATCCATACCCCGCAACACTGCTCTCTCTCCCCATCCCCGCACTCGCAACAAGGGCAGAGTTCCCCTAGTCCTCACCTTTCACCCCACCAGCCGGCAAATACAACAAATAATCCTCCGCCATTTCCGCCACCTCCAACGTGACCCCACCACTCGCCACATCTTCCCATCTCCCCCTATGTCTGCCTTCCGCAAAGACCGCTCCCTCCGCAACTCCCTTGTCAATTCTTCCCTTCCCTCCAGTACCACCCCCTCCCCGGGCACTTTCCGTTGCAACCGCAAGAAATGCAACACCTGCCCTTCACCTCCCCCCTCGACTCCATTCAAGGTCCCAACCAGTTGTTCCAGGTACGACAAAGGTTCACCTGTATCTCCTCCAACCTCATCTACTGCATCCGCTCCTCTAGATGTCAGCTGATTTACATCGGGGAGACTAAGCGGAGGTTGGGCGATCGTTTCGCCGAACACATCCGCTCAGTCTGCAATAACCTATCTAAACTCCCGGTGGCTCAGCACTTCAACTCCCCCTCCCATTCCCAATCCGACCTCTCTGTCCTGGGTCTCCTCCATTGCCAGAGTGAGCAACACCGGAAATTGGAGGAACAGCACCTCATATTCCGCCTGGGTTGCTTGCGTCCGGATGGCATGAACATTGAATTCTCCCAGTTTTGCTAGCCCTTGCTGTCTCCTCCCCTTCCTTAACCCTCGAGCTGTCTCCTCCCATCCCCCCGCCCTCGGGCTTTTCCTCCTCCCTTTTTCCTTCCTTCTCCCCCCACCCCCCATCAGTCTGAAGAAGGGTTTCGGCCTGAAAAGTCGCCTATTTCCTTCGCTCCATAGATGCTGCTGCACCCGCTGAGTTTCTCCAGCATTTTTATGTACCATGGTAAGATGTGACTGATGGTGGGACCTTGTTTGGAGAAATGTCAGAATGTCATGTTGGATGCACAGGTCGATTGGGTGAAAGGCAAGGACCAGGGGAACTCTATCCTTGTTCTGTCTGGGGCGGGAGGGGGAGCAAGAGCAGAACTACGGGACAGAAGAGACACAGGTGAGGGATTAATCTACAAGAGCAGGGGGATTCACATTTACTAAAAAAAGAGAACTTCTCGGATGTCCCAGAGTAGAAAGCTTCATCGTGTGTGCACATGCGGCGAGACAGAGAAATCAAGATTAGGGGATGGCGTCTTTGCAAGAGGCGAGGTGGGAAGATGTGTAGTCCAGTAGGAGTCAGTGGTTTTACTGTAGATGTCAGTTGATAGTTTGTCCCCTTTGATGGAGGCAGAGATCAAGAAAAGGGAGGGAGGCATCCAAGATAGCCCATTGAATTCGAGGGCAGGGTGGAAGGTAGTGCCAATGATATGAAAATATGCTTTATGATGAGCTATTAGCATTATTAAAGGTCAATAATGATTCAAAATATGTAATTACATTTGGTTATATGAAATTAGTGAGTACTGATATCTTCTAGATGGTTTGTTTAAAGTCTAGGATCCATTAGGTGATGGTGGATAAGATCCTCTATGTCCAGCTAAGTAGGAAACGTATCAAATTACAAGATACATTTATTCGTCACATGTGCCAGATGGCACAGTGAAATGTGATTACCATACAGCCATACAATAAAAGTAAAGAACACAACACACGATAGTTTAACATAAAAATATCCCCATACAGCAGAATCAAAGTTTCCCACTGTGAGGGAAGGCACCAAAATCAGTCATCTTCCTCTAATGTTCACCCGTGGTCAGGGCCTCCCCGAGCCCTCCGCAATCGCCGCTATGGGCGGCCCGATGTTCAGGCCCGCTCGCCGGTGTGATGTAAATTCCGACGTCGGGGCTGGGGGATATCCACAGCGGCCTGGACATCAGAGTCGGCCACCTCCTACAGTTATTCCAGGAGGAAAGAGGTCCTTCTGCAGTTGTATAGGGCCCTAGTGAGACCACACCTGGAGTATTGTTTTGGTCCCCAAATTTGAGGAAGGACATTCCTGCGATTGAGGGCGTGCAGCGTAGGTTTACAAGGTTAATTCCCGGGATGGAAGGACTCTCATATGCTAAGAGAATGGAGCAGCTGGGCTTGTACACTCTGGAGTTTAGAAGGATGCGAGAGGATCTTATTGAAACATATAAGATTGTTAAGGGTTTGGACATGCTAGAGGCAGGAAATATGTTCCCGATGTTGGGGGAGTCCAGAACCAGGGTCCACAGTTCAAGAATAAGGGGTAAGCCATTTAGAATGGAGTCGAGGAAACACTTTTTCTCACAGAGTGTTGTGAGACTGTGGAATTCTCTGCCTCAGAGGGCAGTGGAGGTCGGTTCTCTGGATGCTTTCAAGAGAGAGCTGGATAGGGCTCTTAAAGATAGCGGAGTCAGGGGATATGGGGAAAAGACTGATTGGGGATGATCAGCCATGATCACATTGAATGGCGATGCTCGCTCGAAGGGCTGAATGGCCTACTGCACCAATTGTCTATTGTCTATTGCTTGAAATGGTGTGAAACTGCATTTGAATTTGGTGTGCTTGCACCCTGCTTGAAATGGTAGGAAACTGCACTTAAATTTGGTGGCCTTGCACCCTGCTTGAAATGTTATGTAACTGCACTCAAATTTGGTGGCCTTGCACCCTGCTTGAAATGATAGGAAACTGCACTCGAATTTTGTGGCCTTGCACCCTGCTTGAAGTGGCATGAAACTGCACTTGAATTTGAAGTGGCATGAAACTGCATTTGAATTTGGTTGTCTTGCATCCTGCTTGAAGTGGCATGACATTGCACTTGAATTTGGTGGCCTTGCACCCTGCTTGAAGTGGCAAGATAGTGCACTTTAATTTGGTGGCCTTGCACCCTGCTTTAAATGGCATGAAAGTGTACTTGAATTTGGTGGCCTTGCACCCTGCTTGAAGTGGCAGGAAAGTGCACATGAATTGGGTGGCCTTGCACCCTGCTTGAAGTGGCAGGAAAGTGCACTTGAATTTGGTGGTCTTGCATCCTGTTTGAAGTGGTAGGAAACTGCACTTGAATTTGGTGGCCTTGCACCCTGCTGGAAATGGAATTTGAAGGAATGATCGTGAGTCAACTGCCAGCCCACCAGCCGTGAGTGAGTGAGCTGCCAGCACATCAGGCTTGAGTGACTGAGCCTCCAGCCCAAGAATCCATTCGGCCCACGATCCATGTCTAGACTAGCCCTCTGGAAACTGGTCCCTTCAGCCCACAACACCCATACTAGCGCTTCAGAAAGCCCCCACTGGCCACCAATACTGGAATTGGTAGAGAGGTGGAATATTGCGTTGGGGCACCATCCCTCCCATGTGAAGCTGGGATCCAGCGGGTCCCACTTAGTTTAGTATTCATATATATGCCCCTTTTGATGAAATGGTTCATGTCAGATGAAATAGGATGTCATTGAATGAGCCTGCAATCTATGAAAATTAATTGTTTATTCCTTGTTTTCTCTTAACTTTAAGTTTCTTTATGTTTTCCTATTTCTTACCTATTGAATTGAGTTTAAATAGAGACTTGAATTCTACAATGGCCACGTGGCATACAGGTAGATGTGTTAGATGAGATTGTAGGTGCCTTTATCTCAGAACAAAATCGTTTATTTTGAAATTGTAAATTTGGGGAGATAGATTGGAACAATTGGGAATATTCTTTAATTGTTTTTTTTTAATAATTATCTATTTTTAAAGGGTCTGCCTTATAGGTAGTTAAAGAGTGATCTCATATCACCCACCACTCGTAGAATTCTGGATTAGTGGATGGAATGAATAGGACATCAATAGGAATAGTGATAATTTTTCAAAACTCCTTATATTCTGGAGTAGTTCCTGAGGATTGGAGGGTAGCTAATGTAACCCCACTTTTTCAAAAAGGGAGGGAGAGAGAGAAAACGGGGAATTACAGACCAGTTAGTCTAACATCGGTAGTGGGGAAACTGCTAGAGTCAGTTATTAAAGATGGGATAGCAGCACATTTGGAAAGTGGTGAAATCATTGGACAAAGTCAGCATGGATTTACGAAAGGTAAATCATGTCTGACGAATCTTATAGAATTTTTCAAGGATGTAACTAGTAGAGTGCATAAGGGAGAACCAGTGGATGTGTTATATCTGGACTTTCAGAAGGCTTTCGACAAGGTCCCACATAAGAGATTAGTATACAAACTTTAAAGCACACAATATTGGGGGTTCGGTATTGATGTGGATAGAGAACTGGCTGGCAAAGAGTAGGAGTAAACGGGTCCTTTTCAGAATGGCAGGCAGTGATTAGTGGGGTACCGCAAGGCTTAGTGCTGGGACCCCAGCTATTTACAATATATATTAATGATTGGGACGAGGGAATTGAATGCAACATCTCCAAGTTTGCGAATGACACTAAGCTGGGGGGCAGTGTTAGCTGTGAGGAGGATACTAGGAGGCTGCAAGGTGACTTGGATAGGCTGGGTGAGTGGGCAAATGCATGGCAAATGCACTATAATGTGGATAAATGTGAGGTTATCCACTTTGGTGGCAAAAACAGGAATAGACTATTATCTAAATGGTGGCCGATTAGGAAAAGGGGATATGCAAGGAGACCTGGGCGTCATGGTACACCAGTCATTGAAAGTAGGCATGCAGGTGCAGCAGGCAGCGAAGAAAGCGAATGGTATGTTAGCATTCATCGCAAAAGGATTTGAGTATAGGAGCAGGGAGGCTCTACTGCAGTTGTACAGGGTCTTGGTGAGACCACACCTGGAGTATTGCGTACAGTTTTGGTCTCCAAATCTGAGGAAAGACATTCTTGCCATAGAGGGAGTACAGAGAAGGTTCACCAGACTGATTCCTGGGATGTCAGGGCTTTCATATGAAGAAAGACTGGATAGACTCGGCTAGAATTTAGAGGATTGAGGGGGGATCTTATAGAAACTTACAAATTTCTTAAGGGGTTGGACAGGCTAGATGCAGGAAGATTGTTGGGGAAATCCAGAACAAGGGGTCACAGTTTAAGGATAAAGGGGAAATCCTTTAGGACTGAGATGAGAAAAACATTTTCCTCACAGAGAGTGGTGAATCTCTGGAACTCTCTGCCACAGAAGGTAGTTGAGGCCAGTTCATTGGCTATATTTAAGAGGGAGTTAGATGTGGCCCTTGTGGCTAAAGGGATCAGGGGGTATGGAGAGAAGGCAGGTACTAGATACTGAGTTGGATGATCAGCCATGATCAAATTGAATGGCGGTGCAGGCTCGAAGGGCCGAATGGCCTACTCCTGCATCTATTTTCTATGTTTCTATGACACTAAAGAGTGTGGAAGTTAGTTATGACCTACAGGTCCACAGCAATTAAGCACAACCTTGTCAGTCTTGCATTGGGGTTAAAAGGCAGAAGCCACTGACAGTTGAACACAGACACAGTCCATACTACTGGGATCGGACAAAATTGGGACTATGTTGGAGGGGACTGTACCAGGTGCTACTACGACACCAAACACCGTGAAGATAGAAGATTATCTCCGTTGGAGACATCTGATACGATTGACTATAAATGGAGGAGAACCAAGAAAGGACAATGGGGCTATTGACCCTTCTTTTTATCCTGAGGTTGGCCCAGGTGGACTGGACTTGGGGAAACACCCCTGCACCAAGATGTTCTGAATAAGGCTGACAACTGTCCTTATGTTCATAACACTGACCAAGATTCATTTCACTTCCACTTATGTGAAATAAAATGTGATTGATTGATTGATTGATTGATTGATTGATTGATTGATTGATTGATTGATTGATTGATTGAAGATGGACCCATTACCACAGGTTCTTGAACTAACTAGAAAAAGGTGGCAGCTTATCCCGGAGCTACAGACTGAACTGAAACAGATGAGAAATGTGCTCAGCAATGCCCTGTCTGAAAATGACCATCTTGCTTCTATCATACAGCAGCTGAAGGAGAGCAGTCAGGTTGTGGAGTTGAAAAGCTTTGATTTTGGAGTGCAACTCCATTACAGAACTGGATTGAGGTAAATCCCAGCCGGGTTCAAAGTGAGGAGCTGAGTTGGGATGGATCGGACAGCCAGTTGGCATTGGAAGGAAGAAGAATGCTGGTTTCACATCATGATGGACAACTTGGGGGAAAGAACGATTCAATTTGTGATGAATGTGAACAGCGGAAACAACTGTCAGTTCACCAAATGCACCATAATTGAGCAGATCCTTTGCAGTATGAAGTTTGGTTTCCAGTGCAGGCAGAGCGCATCCTTGAAATACCATATGACCAAGTGCAAAGCAGAAGCTGAACTTGAATTTGCTTGTGACTAATGTGATCAAGAAGGCTCACAAATTGAATGTTCATATGTCCATAGTTCATCCCCTGACCCAGACTGTAGATAAAAAACAAACCTATTGAAATTGAATCGTCAGCTTAGTATAGAAACATTAATTAAGCATTCAGCCTTTATGGGCTGAAAGATGGCAGATGGAGTTTAATGCTGATAAATGTGAGGTGCTACACCTTGGCAGGACAAATCAAAATAGGACGTACATGGTAAATGGTAGGGAATTGAAGAATACAGTTGAACAGAGGGATTTGGGTATAACCGTGCATAGTTCCTTGAAGGTGGAATCTCATATAGATAGGGTGGTAAAGAAAGCTTTTGGTATGCTAGCCTTTATAAATCAGAGCATTGAGTATAGAAGCTGGGATGTAATGTTAAAATTGTACAAGGCATTGGTGAGACCAAATCTGGAGTATGGGGTACAATTTTGGTCGCCAAATTATAGGAAGGATGTCAACAAAATAGAGAGAGTACAGAGGAGATTTACTAGAATGTTGCCTGGGTTTCAACAACTAAGTTACAGAGATAGGTTGAATAAGTTAGGTCTTTATTCTCTGGAGCGCAGAAGGTTAAGGGGGGACCTGATAGAGGTCTTTAAAATGATGAGAGGGATAGACAGAGTTGATGTGGACAAGCTTTTCCCTTTGAGAATAGGGAAGATTCAAACAAGGGGACATGACTTCAGAATTAAGGGACAGAAGTTTAGGGGTAATATGAGGGGGAACTTCTTTACGCAGAGAGTGGTGGCGGTGTGGAATGAGCTCCCAGTGGAAGTGGTGGAGGCAGGTTCATTGGTATCATTTAAAAATAAATTGGATAGGCATATGGATGAGAAGGGAATGGAGGGTTATGGTACGAGTGCAGGCAGGTGGGACTAAGGGGAAAAAAATTTGTTCGGCATGGACTTGTAGGGCCGAGATGGCCTGTTTCCGTGCTGTAATTGTTATATGGTTATATGGTTATAAGCAGGAACCCAGTTAATAGTTATTCAACAGCCAAATTATGAGTCTAAAGAATCTTGCACCCTTTTTCAATGTCAGCAAGACACAAAGGATTAACATGAATAAATGCAATGAAATAGGTAGATCAAAGGAAAGGTTAGTGTGGAGAATATAGTTCTGAGCATTATGGCACACCAGTTCCAGAGACAAAGTCCAATGTCTGCAATGAGGTGATTCAGGCAGAATCCTAACAATTGGAAGAACTGTTCAGAACTCTGATAACAGAGGGCCACAGTTACATCTTGGACATGCATTCAAGTCGCAGTGTTGTTTTGAATGAGGGACAGTGCCCACCCAGTAGAAATAGGGACTCAATGGAGGAAGCTCTGGATGGTTCAATCGGAATGGAACAGTGACTGAAAATGATGAGGGTGATAATGTTACAAAGCATCAACCTGTCCCAGTGTTAGCAGACTTTCAGCCTTGTACATGGAACCACTTTGCGGTCAGTGGATGTGGACAACTCTGAATCCCCATTGAAGAAGGATATGTTCTTGTGCTCAGATCCTGAATACACAGAATGCTCTTGGGAAAAAGTTCAGGTACAAGATGCAACTCAACCATTAAATGTGAAAAAAAAAAACCCAGTTAACTGCAATGAAGCATCTTTTTTCTATAAAAAATTATGTTATGGATGGATTGGAGTCCAGTGATCTTTCTGAAAGGTATTAGTCAAGTGAAGAGGACAGAGAAATAAAAGTTAAGAATGGTTCTTCAGATGAGTCTTTTCAACCATATTGGAAGAAAGAGAGTAAGTTACTAGATAAGAAGTGCAATATTAAGGATGTGAAGAAACGTTTTTGTCCAGATTTTTAAACATAGAAACGTAGAAATGTTTCTATGTTTAAACAATTTTTGTCCAGATTGTTTAAACATAGAAACATTTCTATGTTTAAACAATCTGGACAAAAACGTGGCGGAAACCAAAGTCAAACTTGGAAAGGAAAGATTTCCCCACCATGTATCGATGTCAGTATAAGGGTTGCTGTGCTGTTTACAGAGGAGTTGACGTACTTAAGAAACATATAAAAGAGCAGCATGAAGAGGTGCATGAAATACCTTGTCCCCACCCAGGATGTAACAAGCTTTCAAGAGAGAGCTAGATAGGGCTCTTAAAAATAGCAGTCGGGATATGGGGAGAAGTCAGGAACGGGGTACTGATTGGGGATGATCAGCCATGATCACATTGAATGGCGGTGCTGGCTCGAATGGCCAAATGGCCTGCTCCTTGTTTATTGTCTATTGTGTTTCTGATTGATCGCTACCTACAGCGCCATGTAAAGCTGATCGATACAGAAAAAAGGACATCTTTACAGATCAGGAGGAAGTGCAAAGCCTTTGGTCACAACTTCGGAAAGACAAACCATATTTGATCAACAATCTTGAAGCATTTTGAGCTCTATCGTATGACCAAGGTTCTAGAAAGAGAGAAGCTGAACATTTGGAAACAAATGGACCTCTTGAAAGAGATTATGCCTAACCCTATCCAGGAAGACAATGACTCAGACCTGGTGGGTAATCACTTTGATGCCAATCAGGACATTGATGACGAAGGCAATGATGGAGTTTCTGATGAGAAGGACAATTTGTTTTGTTCCCAACCCTGACCAGATCGGTGCCGATGGTGACAGCAGAGGATACACCTGCAAGGACGACTTTGACAACAACATCCCAAATATCTCTGACATGTGCCCCGAGAACAGCGTCATCAGTGTGACTGACCTGAGGAAGTTCCAAAGCAGACGATGCAGATCGTTCCTAACTGGGTAGTGCACACCAAGGGCAGGGAGTTACTGCAGACCACCAACTCTGACCCTGGCCTTGCTGACGGATTTGAGGAGTTCAACGCCATCAACTTCAGTGCCACCTTCTACATCACCACAGACTGCAATCTACGCTGGCTTTGTCTTTGGCTTCCAGTCCAGCAGCCGCTTCTATATGGTGATGTGGAAGCAGGCCACCCAAACCTACTGGGAGGAGAAGCTGTCTAAACCCACGGATACGCTAGCGTCTAGTTCAAGGTGATGAACCCCACCACAGGACGAGGGGGGGGGGGGGGGGGAGTGAAGCACCTCACCTGTGCCATGATCTACGAAGAGACTGGCAACACTCTCAGGCAGGTGCAAACTTTATGGCACAACCCCAATATCGGCTGAAAGGATTACACCACCTACACCTGATCTGTGGTACCGGATCCATTGACCCTAAACAAGCTTCATCAGGATGGTTGTCAATGAAGAGAGTGAGCACTGGTTGCGATACCATTGGTTTGATGGACTTTGGGTTACTATTGAACTGGCAGTCATACCATTGGTTTGGTGGACTTTGGGGTACTGTGATACATTATGGCTTTATCATTCTACTAATCAGTGTTCTAATACTTGTGACCATTGTGTGTACCTACCGAGGACAGTGAATGTTATCATATTTGATAAAAAAGGATAGAATGAAAGAGCTAATAGTCAAATCTAATAGTCAAATCTAAAATTGAGTAATTCTTCTACAAAAGCATGATCTAGTAGAACAAAAGAATGGCTCAGTGTCAAGTCTGAATGACTTTGTAAATTATATGGAACACAATAAGGAGGACAGGTTGTCTTTTCAATAAAGACATTAAGATGGCAGCCTGCGTAATAACATGTGCTTCTTTTCAAGGCCATAAAGAAGCCAAGATTGAAAAATATAGCTGACACTCCAGAGATAAGTAATAACTTGTTATTGGATGAGCTTGATTTGGACCCAGCTTTTCTTATATTCTGAAAGGTTGCAGAATCTTTCAGTCATGCCATATTCAGATGTGGTAGGAGTACTTTACTGATAAGAAATATGTATATTTGCGCTAATTCTCCTTCTTTTCTGTGATTGGAGCCCGAGAAGCACTGAGCAACGTTTGTGCTCGTAGATCTTTGCAACTCCTGTCTGACAAATCAATTAAAGATCGCCATTTAACAGTTTTTGTTGCTATCTGCTTTTTAAGAAACAAACTTTGACAGTAGCATGGGTCTAATAAAGACTGGTAGTTCTGAAAGTTCCTTTAATAGAATGATGATTGACGGGAAACATTCAGTTTCAGAACTAATGAATAACAAATAGATAGATAATAAATGTTTTAATTTTATTTTTATTAGAAGTACAGTAAATTACAGTAATACACATCACATATATCTTATTACATTTGTTGTACCACTTCGTTTTTCGAGCTTTAAAAAAAGGTAGAAATAAAAGAAGTAAGGAAAGTGAGCAAGAATCGTGAAGGTGCAGAAAAGTGTTGAGAAAAGAAAGCCCCTTGGGGAAGAAGTTAGAGAAGGAAGTAAAGAAAGGAAATAAGACCCTAGAAAGAAAAAAAAAAAAAGGAAAAATAATCGCTCTATTGTAACACAAAACTCTGCAAAAAAGGATACACCAACCGTGTTCTTTTTAAATTTATTTTATACCCCCCGTTACCAGATCCCGGTACCATTTATATTTTAAATTACTATTGCACCATATGCTTGTAATAGTTCCATAAATGCAGACCACGTCTTTTGGAAGTGGTCTGCTTTGCCTGCTAGGAGGAGTCTCATCTCTTCCAAGTGTAGTGTTTCAAACATGTTTGAAATTCACATTTTTATTGTTGGTATTGGAGCATTTTTCCAAAATTTGAGTATGCTTTTTTCCCATTATTAGCCCGTAATTAAGTAAGTTCTTTTGAAACGCGTTTAATTCGGGGTTACCTTCCGATATTCCAAAAATGATCCATTCTGCTTTTGGTACAAGCTTTATTTTAAATAATTTTGTGAAGATTTCAAATATTTCGTTCCAGAATTTTGGGATTAGGAACAGTCAACATGAATTTGTGCCTGGAAGGTCATGTTTGACTAATCTTCTTGAATTTTTTGAAGATGTTGCTCGGGAAATTGATGAGGGTAAAGCAGTGGATGTTGTGTATATGGACTTCTGGTTGACAAGGTTCCTCATGGAAGGTTGGTAAGAAGGTTCAATAGTTGGGTATTAATGGTACAAAATGGGTACAAAATGGCGGCGCACACAGTTGCAGCGGCTCGATGTCCTCCCGGTCAGTGCTTCGTGTTTTTTGTGTATGTGTACGTGTTGTTTTGTGCTCTGTGTACTTACTGTCGGGCGAACAACGCCTACGGCCGGCAGGATCTTCTTAGGATTGGAGCCGGTCGCGAACGGGAGGTTACCGCCGAGTTTGTCTGCTCATATGAGATCCCGGCGGACATAGCAAGGAGCCCTGACTCTCCGTGGATCACCATCCCCGCGAGGAGGAGGCGAAGACGGCTCAGAGATAGAAGGCAAAAGCGAGGCTGCAGGGCCGGCGCGCTAGCGAGGCTACGGAGGCAGCCACTGAAACCACCGCTCCCCAGCCTGTTCCTAACGAACGCCAGATCCCTCGCTAACAAGATGGATGAACTGAGGCTACAGACTGCAGCTAACAACGTCGTGGAGGACAGCAGTATCCTGTTGATCACGGAGACCTGGCTTCATTCTTTCATTCCGGACTCTGCTATCGAGCTAGCAGGCTGCACAGCACAGCGTCATGACAGGACAAGAGACTCTGGTAAGAGCAGAGGTGGAGGGCTCTGTGTGTACGTGAACAACACCTGGTGTACAAACACAGTGATTGTGGACAGTCACTGCTCCCCGAACCTGGAGTATGTGACTGTTAAATGCAGGCCCATTTATCTCCCTAGAGAGTTTACTATTGTCATGATAACTGCTGTGTACATACCACCGGGTGCTAATGCTAACTCGGCTATCGGTCATTTGTATGGTAGCATTAGCAGTCAACGGAGCATATATCCTGACGGTGTTCACATCATAGCAGGGGACTTTAATCACGTGGACTTGAAGAAAATGCTCCCCAAATTCTACCAGCATGTTAAATGTGCTACAAGAGGAGCTAACACACTGGACAAGGTCTACTCCAACATCAAGCTGGGCTACAGGGCTAGACCGCTACCACACCTGGGCCAGTCTGACCATATGTCCCTGCTCTTAATTCCTGCATATGCCCCCCTCAGGAAAACCGCTCCTACTATTACAAAGACCATCACAACCTGGCCTGATGGTGCTTCTCAGCAGCTGCAGGACTGTTTCGACAGGACCAACTGGGAGGTGTTTGAACACTGGGACCTGGAGGCGTTCACAGACAGTGTACTGTGTTACATTAAAAACTGCATGGACACGGTCACAGTGGACAAACGCATCCGGGTCTACCCCAACCAGAAGCCCTGGATGACCCGGGAGGTCCAGCAGCTGTTGAAAGAGAGGAACACCGCTTTTAGGTCTGGCGACAGGGCTTTATACAGCACGGCCCGAGCTAACCTGAAGAGAGGCATCAGAGAGGCCAAATCAAACTACAGGAGGAAGATAGAGGACCACCTGGACAGTAATAACAGCAGGCAGGTGTGGCAGGGGATCCAGTATCTCACCAACTATAAGACCAACCTTGGAGCTGTTGAAGGTGACGCCTCGCTGGCAGAGGAGCTGAACCACTTCTTTGCTCGCTTTGAAGTGGAGCCACCCGAGACAGCCACATCACAGCACATGGTCCACAGCAGCCTAACCCTCAAGATAGAGGAACATGAGGTGAGGCGCACACTGCGGGCCATCAATCCAACGAAGGCTACTGGACCTGACAGGGTCTCTGGACGCGTGTTGAAGGACTGAGCAGACCAGCTGGCTGGAGTCTGGACGAGGATTTTCAACCAGTCTCTGGCCCAGTCCACTGTTCCACCCTGTCTGAAGTCCTCCACCATAGTCCCCTTGCCCAAAAAAACCAACATCTCCAGCCACAACAACTACTGGCCAGTCGCACTCACACCAGTGGTGATGAAGTGTTTTGAAAAACTGGTCCAGGGTCATATCACATCACTCCTGCCCCGAAGCTTTGACCCCCACCAGTTTGCGTACAGAGCAAATAGATCTACAGAGGACACTGTAGCCACAGCTCTCCATGCTGCACTGTCTCACCTGGAGCAGCGGGGGAGCTACGTGCGGATGCTCTTTGTGGACTACAGCTCTGCTTTTAATACCATCCTTCCCCACAAACTGGTGGACAAACTGGGGGACTTGGGACTTCCACACTCCACCTGTACGTGGATAAATAGCTTTCTGTCAGGTCGCAGCCAGAGAGTCAGAGTGGGCCATCATACATCCACGGCCCTCAGCCTCAGTACCGGCTCTCCACAGGGCTGCGTACTGAGCCCCCTGCTCTACATCATCTACACACATGACTGCACCCCCGCCCACCACAGCAACACCATTGTCAAATTTGCGGATGACACTACGGTGGTGGGACTCATCTCCGGGGGGGACGAGTACGCCTACCGGGATGAGGCGGAGCAGCTGACAGTGTGGTGTGAAGAAAATAACCTGCTCCTCAACACCTTAAAGACAAAGGAATTAATAATAGATTTTAGGAAGAATAAAACGGACATGGTACCATTGACTATCAGAGGGGACTGTGTGGAGAGGGTGGCGGATTTCCGCTTCCTGGGAATCCATATTGAGGAGGACCTGAGGTGGAGCGTGAACACCACTGCGCTGCTGAAAAAGGTCCAGCAGAGACTGTACTTCCTGAGGGTGCTCAGGAAGAATAACATCACTCAGAGACTGCTGCTGTCCTTTTATCGGTGCTCCATTGAGAGCATACTAACATACTGTGTATGCGTGTGGTACACCAGCTGCTCAGCGGCTCAGAAGAAAGCGCTCCAGAGGGCCATTGACAACGCCCAGAGGATTGTCGGCTGCCCTCTCCTTACCTTGGAGGACTTGCACAGTTCCCGCTGCACCAAAAAATCCCAGAGTATCATAAAGGACATTTCCCACCCCTGTTTGAACTGTTGCCGTTAGGCAGACGGTACAGATCTACAAAGACAAGGACAAACAGACTAAAAAACAGTTTTTATCCCACTGCTATAAAAGCACTAAATGTAGCCGCCAAGGAACGCAGGGGCGAGACATACTAAGGGACTGTGGTACACTGGGAAATCGACAGAAGGATGGAGGGTTGGGTGTTTATGCGTGATATTTTTGTGATATTTATTTTAGTTGTTTATCTTTTAATATTTTACCTTGTATGTATCGTTAGCTTTTAGAAATGTTTGAATGGTGCACTGACTGGCAGACATTTTTAAATTTCGTTGGACATGGTTCATGTTACAATGACAATAAAGAAACTATTCTATTCTATTCTATTCTAATGGTGGAGTAGCAAGATGGATTCAACAGTGGCTGAATGGGAGATACCAGAGAGTAATGGTGGATGGTTGTTTGTCAGGTTGGAGGCCAGTGACGAGTGGGGTGCCACAGGGATCTGTGTTGGGTCCACTGTTGTTTGTCATGTACATCAATGATCTGGATGATGGTGTGGTAAATTGGATTAGTAAGTATGCAGATTATACTAAGATAGGTGGGGTTGCGGGTAATGAAGTAGAG
Source organism: Leucoraja erinaceus (assembly GCF_028641065.1). Classification (NCBI taxonomy): domain Eukaryota; kingdom Metazoa; phylum Chordata; class Chondrichthyes; order Rajiformes; family Rajidae; genus Leucoraja; species Leucoraja erinaceus. The sequence goes on along the minus strand of NC_073379.1, from coordinate 74,897,935 downwards.
TTTCAAAGTCTACAGAGAGATTTATGCCAGTTGAATTATGTGAGGTAAGGGAAACAAGTAGAGTAGCTATGGAAACTATGAGGATCAAAGAAGAGGAAGTACTGACAATTTTGAGAAATATAAAAGTGGATAAGTCTCCAGGTCCAGACAGGATATTCCCTAGGACATTGAGGGAAGTTAGTGTAGAAATAGCAGGGGCTATGGCAGAAATATTTCAAATGTCATTAGAAACGGGAATAGTGCCGGAGGATTGGCGTACTGCGCATGTTGTTCCATTGTTTAAAAAGGGGTCTAAGAGTAAACCTAGCAATTATAGACCTGTTAGTTTGACGTCAGTGGTGGGCAAATTAATGGAAAGAATACTTAGAGATAATATATATAAGCATCTGGATAAACAGGGTCTGATTAGGAACACTCAACATGGATTTGTGCCTGGAAGTTCATGTTTGACTAATCTTCTTGAATTTTTTGAAGATGTTACTCGGGAAATTGATGAGGGTAAAGCAGTGGATGTTGTGTATATGGACTTCAGTAAGGCCTTTGACAAGGTTCCTCATGGAAGGTTGGTTAAGAAGGTTCAATGGTTGGGTATTAATGGTGGAGTAGCAAGATGGATTCAACAGTGGCTGAATGGGAGATGCCAGAGAGTAATGGTGGATGATTGTTTGTCAGGTTGGAGGCCAATGACGAGTGGGGTACCACAGGGATCTGTGTTGGGTCCACTGTTGTTTGTCATGTACATCAATGATCTGGATGATGGTGTGGTAAATTGGATTAGTAAGTATGCAGATGATACTAAGATAGGTGGGGTTGCGGGTAATGAAGTAGAGTTTCAAAGTCTACAGAGAGATTTATGCCAGTTAGAAGAGTGGGCTGAAAGATGGCAGATGGAGTTTAATGCTGATAAGTGTGAGGTGCTACATCTTGGCAGGACAAATCAAAATAGGACGTACATGGTAAATGGTAGGGAATTGAAGAATGTAGGTGAACAGAGGGATCTGGGAATAACTGTGCACAGTTCCCTGAAAGTGGAATCTCATGTAGATAGGGTGGTAAAGAAAGCTTTTGGAGTGCTGGCCTTTATAAATCAGAGCATTGAGTATAGAAGTTGGGATGTAATGTTAAAATTGTACAAGGCATTGGTGAGGCCAATTCTGGAGTATGGTGTACAATTTTGGCCTAATTATAGGAAGGATGTCAACAAAATAGAGTACAGAGGAGATTTACTAGAATGTCGCCTGGGTTTCAGCAACTAAGTTACAGAGAAAGGTTGAACAAGTTAGGGCTTTATTCTTTGGAGCGCAGAAGGTTAAGGGGGGACTTGATAGAGGTTTTTTAAATGATGAGAGGGATAGACAGAGTTGACGTGGAAAAGCTTTTCCCACTGAGAGTAGGGAAGATTCAAACAAGGGGACATGACTTGAGAATTAAGGGACTGAAGTTTAGGGGTAACATGAGGGGGAACTTCTTTACTCAGAGTGGTGGCTATGTGGAATGAGCTTCCAGTGAAGGTGGTGAAGTGAAGGTGGTGGAGGCAGGTTCATTTTTATCATTTAAAAATAAATTGGATAGTTATATGGAAGGGAATGGGTTATGGTCTGAGCGCAGGTATATGGGACTAGGGGAGAATATGTGTTCGGCACGGACTAGAAGGGTCGAGATGGCCTGTTTCCGTGCTGTAATTGTTATATGGTTATATGGTTATTATTGACTATTGGCATTAAAAGAGATAGATTTCTTAATTTTAGATTCTGTTTTATTTGTTTCCAAGTTCTAATTGTGCTATGTATCATTGGATTTTTATTATAATTTTTGTTATTCAGATTCATTGGTGAGAGGAGAGTCGCTCCTGTATTATACGGAGAGCAGTCCTCTCTCTCCATTACAATCCAGTCCACCTGCTGGGCAGAGTTGTCCAGCAGGTTAATCATATTTTTTATATTTACTGTCCAATTATATCTATCTATCTATATATATATAAAACTCAAAT